>NC_053429.1:67170232-67432504 GCF_007990345.1 Gossypium hirsutum | reverse complement strand
TTATTACATTTCCACTCGGATACATGACCATTGCGCATGTTGAAATCAATTCCTGAGTTATTTCATGATGACAACTAACTCATAGAAGAAATCTGACATATATGCATGACTCCTAATTATCTCTGGTTAATTATAATGATTTCCAAAGTCGGAACAGGGAATCCAGAAACCGTTCTGGCCCTGTCTCACGAAACTGAATATCTCTTAACATACTGTCCATATGATCGTTTCGTTACTTCTATATGAAAATAGACTCATCGAGCTTCGATTACATAATTTATTCATTAATGAATTCAACTTCTACTATTTTTAGTGATTTTTCAATCTCATGTCACTGCTGCTGCAGCATCTGTTACGAAAGCAACTATGCCTATTTCGTGATTTCTCCTTGATCTAACTAGTAATTCATCATACATACACAAATTATGATCATGACTAGCCATGCCAAAGGCTAATCATTGTCAAACATCTCCCTACTACACTATTGCCATATCATGAATTTTAACACCAAAATAATCAACCATGACATATGGCATAAAAAAAAGTCGAATTACCAAGACTTACGACCTAACATTATAAACCAAACCCAACCGAACATTTATGCCATTTTCGCATGGCTAAAAGTTTACATACCAAAGTTCAAACACAACATAATAGCCTATACATGCCAAAATGTTCTCCTAAGCCGACTAAGAAGAAAGTACCAAACTTTCTAGCCGGTGTGATGACTTCGATGACGGCCCGATCACGCAAAAAGAGACGAGTCCAAGAAACCTAAAATAGGTGACAAGGAAACACCGAGTGAGTATATAACTCAGTAAGTCATAAGCAATGCACTACCATCCATTAATAACATTATCACAAGAGGAAACAAAATGGAACGAGGCTAGTTACTCCATCCATACCGAACCATACCATAGTTCCTTAGACCTATCGGTTCAATCTCATACCAAGTCATGCATTCACATTCCATATATTAATCAATAGGATATTTGAGGCATTTTCATACATCATTTTATTCTCGTTACAATCATACAACTAAACGACCTTTCACCTATTCCACGATAAATCTTATGTACTTGACTTCAATTATAATTGTCACATAGGTTCAAACTTACCAAGCTCAACTCCAAATATAAACATAGCGCCTATTGGCCATGAACTCAAGGTACTTACCCGATCCGCTGTCCGTGATCAACTCACTAATGTCGCGCACTTAGTGTCCATAGTGATTCAAAAATATATATTAAGTCCGCACACTCAGTGCTATATAATCAACTCGCACACTTAGTGCTATATAATCAAACTCGCACACTTAGTGCTGTACAATTTAAACCCGCACACTTAGTGCCAATCTCATGATCATAAATGTTTATACCCGCACACTTAGTGCCGAGATCAACAACTCAATACATCTCACCTCTTTTCTTTTCATTCAACACTTTCATCACCACATGCATACATGTATATAAATTTATCATTCCATTCGGCATAATTACATAGACATTATGTCTATTTAGATCAATACAAAATATATGCTTGGTGACTTACCTTATGTTGGGTAAAATAATTCCAAGTCGGCTACTCGATGACCTTCGATTTTCCCTTGTTGGACGCCTCTCCTTTAGAGTCTTGAGCTTAAACAAATAAATTAACCCATTTAACCGCTTTGCTACATATATTGGTATCCACATTTTAATGATTTTATGATATACGAAACGACATGGTAAAATTTTCATCTTGCTACTTTATGTTCTTAGCTATTCGGCTAATAACCTCATGCAATTACCATACTATCAATAATCTAATCACACTTGCATATGCATACTTGGACATTCGGTAATCACCTTTGCTAATTTTAAACTCAACATCACATAAGCTCCCAAGTGATGGCCGAATGCTTCATTTGTTACCCAACTAACCATTCAACAACCTCAACCTCATTACCACCCTTTATGCCTAATTATCTAAGTCAAGATAAGATCATCAACATGCCTAACTACAGCCGAATGTGCAACATTAATCTATCATTTCTATCTCATTTAACACTTAACATTTACCACATATCGATTCACCAAACTCTCCATCTATTCATGCTCTCATATTCGGTCACCCATACCCATACTAACCATATAACTAATTAATCCTAGGGTTAAACACAAGTGCAATATTGAAGCACCATGGCCGAACCTTCATGAAGTTGCTAAGACCCCTCATTTCTACTCCTCACACACTCTCACATCCAAACCTTTTTATTAAACACTCAAGCTCAATCATCTTCATGCCTCATCACCACAACATCAAAACACCAACCAAGAAAGACAACACCCATGGCCGAATATCATCTCCATCACATAGCAAGATTTAGACCATGGGCTAGGTAGAACTAAAACTAACAACTAAAACGTGCATGCATCTCATGGAACATCATCAAACATACCTTAGCCTAGTTACATGCATGGCCGAATCTCTTCAACCTTTCTTCTTCCTTCCTCCTTCAAATTTTCGGCCAAGGTGTTAAAGGATGAACACCTTTTCTTTTTTTTCTTTTCTTTGTCTAGTTACGGCAAATGGAGGGGGGATGGATGAGACAACTTTGTTTTCATCACCCCATCCTTTTCATTATTTAATTACTAACCCTTTATTTATTCTTTCTAACATAACACACTAAGCCACATGTTCCAACATGTTTCCACCCATAGCATGGCCGGCCACTAGCTCAAATTTTGGGTAATTTGACATGCAAACCCATCATTTTCATAACATGCATTAATAGGCCACTTCACATTTGCCTAGCACATTTCTAAATTTTCTCACATAAGTCCTATTTAACAAAATTCACTTACAATTAACAAAATTCAAACATGAAATTTTCACACATGCATATATACATATAATAAGCATCAAATATGATGGCTAATTATTATTATGACTCGGTTTTGTGGTCCCGAAACCACTTCCCGACTAGGGTCAATTTTGGGCTGTCACAACTCTCCCCCACTTAAGAAATTTTCGTCCCCGAAAATCTTACCGGTAAATAGGTTTGGGTATCGTTCTTTCATCGAGCTCTCGGTTTCCCAAGTAGCTTCCTCGATCCCGTGTTTGAGCCATAACACCTTTACTAACGGAACCCTTTTGTTTCGCAACTCCTTCACTTCACGAGTTAGGATACGCATCGGCTCTTCTTCATAACTCATATCGGCTTGAATTTCAACCTCCGACGGACTAATTATGTGCGAAGGATCAGATCTATAGCGTCGAAGCATCGAAACATGAAAGACGTCGTGAATCTTTTCAAGTTCAGGGGGAAAAATCAATCTATACGCAACCGGAACAACTCGTTCGGAGATTTCGTACGGCCCAATGAATCTCGGGCTCAACTTGCCCTTACGGCCAAATCTGAATACCTTTTTCCAAGTCGAAACTTTAAGAAACACTTTATCTCCCACCTGATATTCAATGTTTTTTCGTTTCAAATCCGCATATGATTTTTGATGATCTGTGGCTGCCTTCAGACTTTCACGGATTACCTTTACTTTCTGTTCGGCATCTTTAATCAAATCAACTCCGAAAATTTTACTTTCACCGAGCTCGGTCCAAAACAATGGTGTACGGCATTTACGACCATACAAAGCCTCGTAAGGTGCCATCTTAATACTTGATTGAAAACTATTGTTGTAAGCGAATTCAATCAAAGGAAAATACCGTTCCCATGAACTACTGAACTCGAGGATGCAACATCTCAACATATCCTCAAGTATCTAAATTATCCGCTCGGATTGACCATCGTTTGGGGGTGAAAAGCAGTGCTAAAATGCAGCTTGGTACCCAAAGCTTCTTGCAATTTCTTCCAAAATCGTGAGGTGAATCTCGGATCTCTATCCGACACGATAGAAATGGGTACCCCGTGTAATCTCACAATCTGAGAAACGTACAATTCAGCTAGTTTATCCAATGAAAAATCCATACGCACGGGGATAAAGTGAGCCGACTTAGTCAGTCTATCGACAACAACCCAAATCGCATCTTTCTTACTTGCTGACATGGCAGTCCGGACACAAAGTCCATTGTGACTCGATCCCATTTCCACTCGGGTATCATGATCGGCTGAAGTAATCCTGAAGGCACTTGATGTTCCGCTTTCACTTGTTGACATATTAAACATCTCGAAACAAAGTCGGAGATGTCTCGTTTCATACCATGCCACCAAAACCAACGTTTCAAATCGTTGTACATTTTCGTACTCCCGGGTGAATTGACATTCGGCTACAATGGGCTTCGTTCAGAATCATCGAAATGAGTTCTAAATTTCTTGGAACACACAACCGACTTTTGAACCTCAAACAATCGTCATCACCAATTTGAAATTCGGATTCCATATTCGGAACACATTCAGCCCGTTTTGCAACCAATTCATCGTCGACTTTCTGAGCTTCACGAATTTGACGAATCAATAATGGTTTGGCCTTTAATTCAGCTACTAACACATTGTCGGGTAGAACAGACAAGTGCACATTCATCGCTCGTAAAGTAAACAGTGATTTCCGGCTTAAGGCATCCGCAACCACATTAGCCTTTCCCGGGTGGTAATCAATGACAAGCTCGTAATCTTTCAACAACTCAAGCCAACGTCTTTGTCGCAGATTTAAGTCTCTTTGAGTCATCAAATATTTGAGACTTTTGTGATCCGAAAATACATGGCAGTTTTCACCAAATAAGTAATGTCGCCATATTTTTAAAGCGAATACGATGGCAGCTAGTTCGAGATCATGGGTCGGATAATTTTTCTCATGTGGCTTTAATTGTCTCGACGCATAGGCCACCGCTCGACCTTCTTGCATCAATACGCAACCCAACCCAAGTAGGGATGCGTCACTATAAATGACAAACTCTTTGCCTGATTCGGGTTGCACTAAAATTGGAGCTTCAGTCAAATAAGTTTTTAGTTGATCGAAACTTTTCTGACATTTCTCCGTCCATTTGAACTTAACATCCTTTTGAAGTAGCTTCGTCATTGGTGTGGCTATCATCGAGAAACCTTTTACAAATCGTCGGTAATAATCGGCGAGCCCCAGGAAGCTCCGAACTTCGGTAATATTTCTTGGAGGCTTCCAGTTAAGTATGGCTGAAATTTTGCTCGGGTCAACTCGAATACCCGATGCGGATACCACGTGACCCAAGAAGCTAACCTCTCTTAACCAGAACTCACACTTACTGAACTTAGCATATAACTGCTTATCCCGCAAAATTTGCAACACTAATCTCAGGTGCTCAGCATGTTCGGTCTCATCTCTTGAATAGACCAAGATGTCATCAATGAACACAACTACGAACCGATCCAAATATGGTCTGAAGATCCGATTCATCAAATCCATAAATACCGCAGGGGCATTAGTGAGCCCGAACGGCATCACTAAGAACTCGTAGTGACCGTACCTCGTTCTGAAAGTAGTTTTGGGTACGTCCGAATCTCGAATCCGCAACTGATAATAACCCGATCTCAAATCTATCTTTGAAAACACTGAGGCTCCCTTTAATTGATCAAACAAATCATCAATACGCGGTAACGGGTATTTATTCTTTATCGTCACTTTATTCAGTTGACGATAGTCAATGCACAACCTCATGGTTCCGTCCTTCTTTTTCACGGACAATACTGGTGCACCCCAAGGTGAGAAACTTGGTCGAGCGAAACCTCTATCCGTCAACTCTTGCAATTGAGCTTTCAATTCCTTCAACTCGGTTGGTGCCATACGATACGGAGCTATCGAAATCGGCGTAGTCCTAGGTACAAGCTCAATACCAAACTCTATCTCCCGAACAGGTGGTAAACCCGGTAATTCTTTAGGAAAAACATCCGGGTATTCACAAACCACCGGTACAGATTCGGGTTTCTCTTCTAATTCTTTGTCTTCAAGTACATACGCAAGGTATGCTTCGCACCCTTTTCTTACATATTTCTGGGCCAACATTGCTGATATTACAGCTGACAACCCCCTTAAGTCCATAGATTCAACTCGGATTATCTCGTTATTTACGCACCTCAAATCGATGGTTTTTCTTTTGCAGTTCACCACTGCATCATGTACGGTCAACCAATCCATACCAAGAATAACATCAAATTCGTCAAACGGTAAAAGCATCAAATTGGCCGAAAAATAGGATTCTCAGATTATTAGAGGGCATCTCTTACACACTTTATCAACAAGTACGTATTGACCCAAAGGGTTTGACACTCGAATTACGAACTCAGTAGACTCAACAGGTAGAGTCTTACTGGATGCTAAGGTTTCGCATACATATGAATGAGTAGAGCCAGGGTCAATCAATGCAATCACATTAGTATCAAAGAGAGTGAAGGTACCAGTGATGACGTCAGGGGAGGATGCCTCCTCTCGTGCGCGAATGGCATATGCTCTAGCAGGAGTACGGTTCTCGGCTCGAACAGCCGTATCAGAGGTCCCTCTCTGACTACCACCCCTACCTCCTAAAATTCTCGGTGGTCTACCTCTAGTTGTCACTCCACTAGGTCTTGCACCTTGAATCTCATTCTTCTCATCAAGCTCCGTGCAATCTCTAATGAAGTGGTCCTTCGAACCGCATCCGTAACAGGCTCTGTTAGTAGACTTACCCCAACATTCACCTAGGTGTCGTCTTTCGCATTGGGGACATTCAGGTTTCTCTTGACAATTATTGCCCACACTAGCTACCGAAGTAGCTCGGGAGTCCGTCGAGGGTCGTGCTCTGATGGAAATTCCCGCAGTTGCCCTCGACTTATTAGTGTCTTCCCTGAACTTCTTTACAGCTGAGAACGGAGCTTTACCCGTCGATCTTTTACGATAGTCTCTAGCTTCAAATTCAGCCTTCTTCTTCTCCTTTCCAAGTTCTTCCACCTTGCAGGCTCGTTTGACTAGTGTTACGAATTCTTTTATCTCCAAAATACCCACTAGTAGCTTTAAATCTTCATTCAATCCTTCTTCGAATCTCTTGCACATAGCAACCTCATCAGCTACACACTCCCGGGCATACCTACTGAGTCTTACGAATTCATGTTCGTATTCAGATACTGTCATACGGCCTTGCTTGAGTTCCAAGAATTCCTTGCGCTTTTGATCAATGAACCGTTGACTAATATATTTCTTTCGGAATTCCGTTTGAAAGAAGTCCCAAGTAACTCGTTCGTTTGGGACTATTGAAATCAGGGTCCTCCACCAATAGTAGGCTGAGTCCCGCAACAAGGATATAGCACACTTTAGACATTCATCGGGTGTGCATGACAGTTCATCAAACACCCGAATGGTGTTATCAAGCCAGAACTCGGCCCTTTCAGCATCATCAGTAACTATGGCCTTGAACTCCTCAGCCCCGCGCTTCCTAATCAAGTCTACAGGTGGCTTACTCAGCCTCACAGGATCAGTGACTGATGGCATTACGAGCTCTGGGCTGGATTATTCAAATCCGGGAATTGTTGGACAGCCGGATTGGTTCGGGCATATTGCGCGACCCACTCATTCATCATGGTAAAGAAGGCTTATTTAGCCCCCTCACCTTGATTATTCGCAGATGACTGAGGTTCAACAGGCGGTGTCCCTTGTGCAGGAGCAGCCGCTACACTTTCAACGTCATCCGCTAAGGTTCTTTCTACACCGTGGTCCATTTACTAATCAAAACAAAAAAAAAATTTAACCGTCAGAAGTCATCACACATTTAAACATTAACATTAAGGCATGTATAGCTAGACTCATACGCGCTATGGTAGTCCTAGAACCGACAAAACCATAGCTCTGATACCAATAAAATTGTAACACCCCGAACCCGAGACCGTCGCCGGAGTCGAACACGAGGTGTTAACAGACTTCAAACCACTTATTTGACATTTCCCAGACAAGCTGCCAATCTGTGTACTAGTCGCTTTAAAATTCATATCTTGAGTTCTGAAACTCGAAATCTAGTTCTGTAAATTTTCCCTGAAACTAGACTCATAGACCTATATGGTAGAATTTTTTTAGAATTTTTGGTCGGCCCAATTAGTACATTTTATTAGTCAAAGTCTCCCATGTTACAGTGATCGACTACACTGACCTTTGCGCATTACGACTTGGATATCTCCCTGCACAGAGCTTCAATACTGATGCTGTTTATTTATATAGAAAATAGACTCAGAGAGGAATCTGTACATATATGGCATGACTCCTAATTATCTCTGGTTTATTTATAATGAATTTCCAAATTAGGAACAGGGAATCCAGAAACCGTTCTGGTCCTGTCTCACAAGAACCTGAATATCTCTTAACATACTGTCCATATGATCGTTTCGTTACTTCTATATGAAAATAGACTCATCGAGATTCGATTACATAATTTATTCATTAATTAATTCCACTCCTACTATTTTTAGTGATTTTTCAATCCCACGTCACTGCTGCTGCCAGCATCTGTTACGAAAGCAACTATGCCTATTTCGTGATTTCTCCTTGATCTAATTAGTAATTCATCATACATATCACAAATTATGATCATGACTAGCCATGCCAAAGGCTAATCATTGTCAAACATCTCCCTACTACACTATTGCCATATCATGAATTTTAACACCAAAATAATCAACCATGACATATGGCATAAAAAAAAGTCGAATTACCAAGACTTACGACCTAACATTATAAAACCAAACCCAACCGAATATTTATGCCATTTTCGCATGGCTAAAAGTTTACATACCAAAGTTCAAACACAACATAATAGCCTATACATGCCGAAATGTTCTCCTAAGCCGACTAAGAAGAAAGTACCAAAACTTGCTAGCCGGTGTGATGACTTCGATGACGGCCCGATCACGCAAAAAGAGACGAGTCCAAGAAACCTAAAATAGGTGACAAGGAAACACCGAGTGAGTATATAACTCAGTAAGTCATAAGCAATGCACTACCATCCATTAATAACATTATCACAAGAGGAAACAAAATGGAACGAGGCTAGTTACTCCATCCATACCGAACCATACCATAGTTCCTTAGACCTATCGGTTCAATCTCATACCAAGTCATGCATTCACATTCCATATATTAATCAATAGGATATTTGAGGCATTTTCATACATCATTTTATTCTCGTTACAATCATACAACTAAACGACCTTTCACCTATTCCACGATAAATCTTATGTACTTGACTTCAATTATAATTGTCACATAGGTTCAAACTTACCAAGCTCAACTCCAAATATAAACATAGCGCCTATTGGCCATGAACTCAAGGTACTTACCCGATCCGCTGTCCGTGATCAACTCAATAATGTCGCACACTTAGTGTCCATAGTGATTCAAAAATATATATTAAGTCCGCACACTCAGTGCTATATAATCAACTCGCACACTTAGTGATATATAATCAAACTCGCACACTTAGTGCTGTACAATTTAAACCCGCACACTTAGTGCCAATCTCATGATCATAAATGTTTATACCCGCACACTTAGTGCCGAGATCAACAACTCAATACATCTCACCTCTTTTCTTTTCATTCAACACTTTCATCACCACATGCATACATGTATATAAATTTATCATTCCATTCGGCATAATTACATAGACATTATGTCTATTTAGATCAATACAAAATATATGCTTGGTGACTTACCTTATGTTGGGTAAAATAATTCCAAGTCGGCTACTCGATGACCTTCGATTTTCCCTTGTTGGACGCCTCTCCTTTAGAGTCTTGAGCTTAAACAAATAAATTAACTCATTTAACCGCTTTGCTACATATATTGGTATCCACATTTTAATGATTTTATGACATACGAAACGACATGGTAAAATTTTCATCTTGCTACTTTATGTTCTTAGCTATTCGGCTAATAACCTCATGCAATTACCATACTATCAATAATCTAATCACACATGCATATGCATACTTGGACATTCGGTAATCACCTTTGCTAATTTTAAACTCAACATCACATAAGCTCCCAAGTGATGGCCGAATGCTTCATTTGTTACCCAACTAACCATTCAACAACCTCAACCTCATTACCACCCTTTTATGCCTAATTATCTAAGTCAAGATAAGATCATCAACATGCCTAACTACAGCCGAATGTGCAACATTAATCTATCATTTCTATCTCATTTAACACTTAACATTTACCACATATCGATTCACCAAACTCTCCATCTATTCATGCTCTCATATTCGGTCACCCATACCCATACTAACCATATAACTAATTAATCCTAGGGTTAAACACAAGTGCAATATTGAAGCACCATGGCCGAACCTTCATGAAGTTGCTAAGACCCCTCATTTCTACTCCTCACACACTCTCACATCCAAACCTTTTTATTAAACACTCAAGCTCAATCATCTTCATGCCTCATCACCACAACATCAAAACACCAACCAAGAAAGACAACACCCATGGCCGAATATCATCTCCATCACATAGCAAGATTTAGACCATAGGCTAGGTAGAACTCAAACTAACAACTAAAACGTGCATGCATCTCATGGAACATCATCAAACATACCTTAGCCTAGTTACATGCATGGCCGAATCTCTTCAACCTTTCTTCTTCCTTCCTCCTTCAAATTTTCGACCAAGGTGTTAAAGGATGAACACCTTTTCTTTTTTTTTCTTTTCTTTGTCTAGTTACGGCAAATGGAGGGGGGGATGGATGAGACAACTTTGTTTTCATCACCCCATCCTTTTCATTATTTAATTACTAACCCTTTATTTATTCTTTCTAACATAACACACTAAGCCAACATGTTCCCAACATGTTTCCACCCATAGCATGGCCGGCCACTAGCTCAAATTTTGGGTAATTTGACATGCAAACCCATCATTTTCATAACATGCATTAATAGGCCACTTCACATTTGCCTAGCACATTTCTAAATTTTCTCACATAAGTCCTATTTAACAAAATTCACTTACAATTAACAAAATTCAAACATGAAATTTTCACACATGCATATATACATATAATAAGCATCAAATATGATGGCTAATTATTATTATGACTCGGTTTTGTGGTCCCGAAACCACTTCCCGACTAGGGTCAATTTTGGGCTGTCACAATCCAAGTTAGAAAAATATTTAAAAATTATTTTCTGTGTTCATTATGTGTGAATTTATATCTATGAAATTTTCATGATTTAATCTTATCATTTTAGTGTCCGATTAAATAAAAGGACTTAATCGTGTGAATTGAAAACTTGATAGTTAAAAGCATAAGGGCCGAATTTATACATGCTATTGCCAAATGTGTATAAGCTTCGTAACCATGTTCAAGCATTCGTTTCAACAAAGTTACGACTTCTGAAAGCCCCGTATGAACCTTAGGAATAGTTAGAATACATATGTCATGACATACGATTCCGATATATGTGTGAGAGTAAGACCATGGCATTGATATGTGATTCTAATATATGTCTGCAAGTAAGACCCTTTATGGGTTAGTGGCATCGATATGTGATTACATGTATGACCACATCTGGGACGTTGGCATTGTTCGATATATGTGTGATTATCCAAGTGTCTTACCTAATTTCTAATGGTTCATCGGGCAAAGATAAGTTATGTTCGAGTGTGCAAACGAGCTAAATAGACAGGTATGAATTAGCTTGTTACTATTTAAAATGTGGTAAGTATATTTGACCTTGTGAAAAATATTGAATGAGTTTCAATTATATGTATGTGTGGTTTTGTATATTCGGCCACATATTTAATATGTGTATAAGAAGCTATGTTGTGGCAATTGAACTTATGTGTTTATGATATGTGAACTAGGTTTGTAATGATTATTTGGTTGTGGAAGTTAAATGGTAATAATGATAATTTGGTTATAAGAGCATTCAGCCAAAGTTATATTCAAGAACGAATATATATGTAATATGAACTTTATATGTTTGGATTTAAATTGTGTCACAATATTATAACTTGTCTTGGTTTAATCCGTTGATAATGTTATCGTGTTGTATATTTGCTTATGACTTACTAAGTTATAAAAAGCTTACTTTGTGTTTATATGTGTTTTTGTTTTATAGATTTTAAATCAAGTTACAAGCTCGTGGGGTCGTCAGCAAGATCATCACACTGTCCAATCATTTCGGTACCTTTATAAGTTAAACTCGTACCATGGCATGTATAGGTTGGAATATGTTTTAAATGATGAACCTTAGTTTTGTATAAAGGCCATGCAAAAATGGCTTAACCTTTATACTTGAATTCTATTTTACTTGGCTGTAGTTTAAATTCGTTTTTGTTATAATATTATGTGTTATGCATGAAAGTTGTTCATGGAAGGAGTTTTATGTTTTAGGAATGGTTAATGATTTTGGATTAATATATATATGGTTGATTCGGTTAAGGTATGTATAGGGTAAAGTATATATAAATGTGGTGGTTGTATTCGGTCAATGTATTATATGTGACTTGGTATTACAGGTTGTTTAGTTAAACTCGAACAAGATATAATTTTATTTGATATGGTTATTACATGACATGTGAGATTCGTATTTTGATTAAATGCTTATTTGGGGGTTAATGTCTTATTTTTTGTGTAGTATGATTTATAATATGAGTAAATATAAAAGAAAATGTTATAATAATGTATTAGTAAATTCGGTTGTGAAAATGATAATATATATAAGGTAGTTACAACGAACTTGTATTTCGGCATTTACTTGTATAATTGTATAGCGCATTTGATAAATCGATTGATATATCTATATTTATATCATATCCTATGATATATATATAAATAAATGGTGCTGAATATATTAACTTGATTTGAATGGAGTAAAAATAGTTGTTGATATGTTTGGTTAGGGCTTCTTATGTTTAGTTTTCAATGCTCGATAATTACTCAAATTTTGATGTAGATAAACATGTATAAAGTTTATATTGTTGTATGAAATATCCTTGATTTTCATTTTTTAAAAAAAATGAAATTGTTAAAGTCACATATGCTATTTGATAATACCATATGAAATAACTTAAATGACTATATATACATATATGCTAGTGCACAAATGTGAAATGAAATGTTTGTTTTTTTTTTAGGCATTCGAATATCATTAAAGAAGTGGATGATTTATTATGTTTTATACATATAATGTGTTTTTAATATACACTGACTTATGTTTTAACTATGATATCATATGAATGATATGAAATTTAAGATTTGACATTTGGCAATATTATTATGAGAATTGATGTGAAATAATAAAAATTGAATTATAAAATGTAATGCATGTTAGTAAGAACTGTGATATATTCGGTAATACTTCTTAACCTTAGTTTGGTAACGGACATGGGCTAGGGGTGTTACATTTTGTTGGTATCAGAGCTACGATTTAGTCAGTTCTAAGACTAACGTAGCACGCGTGAGTTTAGCTATACATGCCATATTATATATTACGATAGTGTGATGACTTTTGACATTTGAGAATGTGTTTTCATATAGTAAAAGGATCCCGACAGAGCTGTAGCTAATGATGTCGAGAGTGTAGCGCCTGCTCCTGCACAAGGGACAGCGCCGGTTGATTCTCGACCGATTTTGAGTAACTAGGAAGGAGAGGCTAGCCAAGCCTTTTACCAAATGATGAATGACTGGTTTACTCAGTATATTCGGACTAAGTCGGCTGTACAACAACCTCCATCCCCAACTAATCCATCTTCGATGCCTACTATACCTCAAGTAAGTGATCCGCAAAGATTATATAAGACATCTGTCGATAAAATCAGAAAACACGGGGTTGAATAATTTAAAGCTATTGATGATAATGATGCTGAGCGGGATGAGTTCGATCTCAACAATACTATCCGTATGTTTGATGAGCTATCCTATACCCCAGATGAATGTTTGGAATGTGCTATATCTTTGCTTCAAGACACAGCATATCACTGGTGGAATACCTTAGTATTAGTGTTTCCAAAAGAACTTGTGACCTGGGAATTCTTTCAGACTGAGTTTCGTAAGAAGTATATCAACCAGAGATTTATTGATCAAAAGTGAAAAGAATTTCCAGAGCTGAAACAGGGTCAGATGACAGTGACGAGTATGAGCAAAAATTTGTGAGACTCAGTTGGTATGCTCGAGAGTGTGTTTCTACCGAAGCCATAATGTGCAAAAGATTCGAAGATAGGCTGAATAAAGACATTAAACTATTAGTTGGCATACTTGAGATAAAAGAGTTCGTAGTACTGGTTGAGCAAGCCTGCAAAGTTGAAGAGCTTGGGAAAGAGAAAAGAAAAGCTAACTTTGAAGTGAGAGATGCATGTAAAAGAACATCCGGTAAGTCATTCCAGTCGGTACCAAAGAAGTTTTGAGATGATTTCAGGTGTTTCAAAGCCACTTCGGGTTATTCTAGATGGGATCAGAGTAGACCACCTATGAGTTCGAGAGCTACCTTAGTGGCTAGTGTGGGGAATGTTAGATCAAATCAACTCGAGTGTAAACACTGTAGTAAACGACATCCCGGAAGTTGCAGATTGCATGATTAGGCCTATTTTAAATGTGGATCGACAGATCATTATATTCGTGATTGCCCAATGTTAGGTAAAGAAATTCTAGTGCAGAATACGAGATCAGGTAATACTGCAGCTCGGGGTAGACCACTCAGAAATACGAGTAATGCGAGTGGCAGTTAGAGAGGGACCAAAGATACAACAGTCAGATCTGGGGCTCGTGCCCCGGTCAAAGCCTATGCTATTCGCTCAGGTGAGGAGGCTTCATCCCCAGATGTCATTACTGGTACATTCACTCTTTATGATACTAATGTAATTGCATTGATTGATCCTGGTTCTACTCATTCTTATGTGTGTGAGACATTAGTATTCAGTAAGACTTTACCTATTGAGTCTACTGAGTTTGTGATTAGAGTGTCAAATCCCTTGGACCGGTGTGTTACGGTTGACAAAGTGTGTAAGAATTGTCCCTTGATGGTTCGAGATTCATGCTTTTTGGCCGATTTGATGTTACTGCCATTTGATGAGTTTGACATAATTCTAGGCATGGACTGGTTGACTTTGCATGATGCTGTTGTAAACTAAAAAAGAAAGACTATTGATTTATGGTGCCAGAATGATAAGATTATTCAGATTGAATCTAATGGTCTGAATGGGTTACTAGCAGTGATTTCTTCGATGTTAGCTCATAAATATATGAGAAAAGGTTGCGAAGCTTACTTTGTATATGTACTTGACAGTAAAGTGACCGAAAGAAACATTGAATGTAACACCCTAATACCCGTGTCCAATATTAATTTAAGTAATTACAACAATAATAGCACGTTTCCATGAGTAACTTCTATAGTAAGCACATACTAAAACAAGGGTAAAAATGTAAGGTGATTTTTCTCCTCTTGACCGAATATACATACATAATGTATCTGAATGCTTAACATGTTAGTTCAAGCATAACATAATCACACTCATATCACAATATGGATTCATATGTGAAGTTGATTTCACTTCAAGATTTATAATTAAACCATTATCACATCCATACATAGAACTTTAGCCATATTCACATGGCCTTATATATATACCATACTATCAAAATAGCAACCTCCCAAATATTATTCTATACATGCCATAATGTCTATTTGAGTTTTAAACAAAGATACCAAAAAGGGGTTGTCAAAAGATGTGATGACTTCGTAACGAATCCAAGCTTTCCTCGACAAGATGATCTATACAAAACCAATAACACACCAAGTGAGTTATTAACTCAATAAGTCCTAAGAAATTTTAAAAAAAAAGAATGTAATGATCCAATTATCTTAACAAAAATTTAAAATTTCAATTCAATATTAGCCAAATTCAAACAGGATATCACAAGGAAATCTTATGTCACATGTGTACATTATGAATTTGGTACATACTTACCTGAATTCACTATGTACTCCTACACCATTTAATCGCAAATTGAAAGGACCATGGTAAATATCATATGCATATTGTTGGCATATATATATAAATGACAAATAATGTCCAATTAATCAAATAAAGCACAAATCAAGCCGCTCCATCTATAAATCAATCTCCAATCCATTTAGATTCATGTATCATTAATTTATATCTTTGTTCAATTATATACTAATTGAGCCGATTACCTTTCTCTTCTTTCTCTCTTCCCGAGCATTATCTATTAATATATAGATATAGATCAAGTCCCATGTCTAATATCCATGCACATTTCATTACTCCTAGTTTAAAGTTTTAAACTTTTTCATTTGCACAAGCAATTCTCTACGATCGATATCGCACACTTAGTGCTCGATTTAAAGGTCCACACACATAGTGCTCTTACTCATTCGCACACATAGTGCCGCGTTTCCTCTCACACATAGTGCTATATAATCTCACACACATAGTGCCATGTAGTTTTTTCACACATAGTGCCGCATAACCTTGCACACATAGTGCTAAAATTTCTTATCTATAACTGCCACTATGTCATAGATAGGTTGATAAATCTCACATTCGATTTTCACAAATTCATACATACCATGATTTCTTATCCAACCTATTTTATGTGCAATATTAACTGTAACTTAAATTACTTAGGAACTTACCTTTTTAGTCAGATGAACAACTCCGATCAGCTACTCAACTGCTTTCGCTTTTCCTTTGGCCAAACTTGGCTCCCTTTGATTTTGAGCTCCAACTAAGAAAATAAAATAATTCAATCATCGTAGCCCCAATTTATATTCATTCCTCATAGACACACACACATATTCGGTATTCCATCTAACATTAACCATAGCCGAAAACCTATCATACAATTAAAACCCTTGTTCAAATTATTATTCACTAAAATACTATGGTCGAATCCCTCAATTAGCTAACATAGCCTCTTGTATTCAATCTAATCACGTATATACAACCTAAATCCCTCTTTTAACACATAATTCACTATATTGGAACTCATTTTCTAACTAATTTAACTTTCTCCAAAGCCGAATGCTATTTGAGCATTAAGCTCATGTTCTTTTCATTATTAAGCAAGTATTATAACTCAACTAACATCCATTTTCAATTTGAAACATCAACATTCAAAATTAAACATTAAAATTCATAGCCGAATATATATATACTTTGTCCCAAACTCATACATTCATCCATTCTAAGCTCAATTTGCCAATTAAACAAGTACTACTAATATTAAGCATTATTTCACAATTTATCTTAAATTACCGAATGGACTCATGCTCCTAATTCATATACTTAACTTCATTACCCGACTACTCAAGCTCATTTGAGCCACATATAGTAATTTAGTTTGTTCATACTCAATTAGAAACATTTCTCCTTACAAATTATCAAAACATATACAATGTAACCCATTGCGCTCATGACCGAATGCTTCATGCATCACAAACACAAAATTATACACATGGGTCATGTTAGGAGCTTCAAAACCAATTTAAATTTCTCAAAATCCAAAGAAAAACATATGAAATCATACCTTAATTCCTAACACAAGATGGCCGAATGGCTTAGGTGTTCTTTCTTCAATTTCTTATTTAGTTTCGGCAAAAGGGAAGACAAAAATGAGAAACTTTGTTTTTATCACCCTTTTTCTATTATTAATTCATGGTTTTCTAATAAAAACTATTTAATATTGTTTCACTAATATAAAATACACAAAATGCCAAATTTTTCATCATCATTACCATCCACTATAATCATAGTGGTCCATTTGACATGCAAGTCCTCTATGATGCTATCCATATACAATTTGGCCACTTCAACTTTTACCCATCACATTTTTATGGTTTCTCAACTAAGTCCTTTCAAGTAAAATTCCCATTCATAAGACTAAATTAAAAAAATCAAATTTTCACACATGCACTATCACACATAGAAGTTGTGCAAATAAATTTTTAAATAAATTTTTTGACTCGGTTTTGTGGTCCCAAAACCACATTCCGACTAGGGTCAAATTAGGGCTGTCACATTGAATCAGTGCTAGTTGTATGTGAGTATCCAGATGTATTTCCTAAAGAATTAACGGGTTTGCCACCTATTCGAGAGGTAGAGTTTGGTATCAAATTAATGCCCGGGATAACTCTGATATCCATAGCTTCGTACAGAATAGCACCTACCGAATTAAAAGGATTGAAAGCTCAGTTACAAGAATTGACAGATAGGGGTTTTGCACGACCGAGTTTCTCTCCTTGGGGTGTACCAGTGTTGTTTGTGTAAAAGAAAGATGGAACTATGAGAATGTGCATTGATTATAGACAACTCAATAAGGTGACTATAAAGGATAAGTATCTGTTGCCACGGATTAACGATCTGTTTGACCAATGAAAAGGGCTACAGTGTTTTCGAAGATAGATTTGAGATAAGGCTACTATCATTTATTAGTTAAAGACTCTGATGTCCCAAAGACTGCTTTTCGAACGAGGTACGAACACTATGAGTTTTTGGTTATGCCTTTCGAACTTATTAATGCACCTGTTGTTTTTATTGATTTGATGAATCGGATCTTCAGACCGTATCTGGATCGGTTTGTGGTTGTGTTCATAGATGACATATTGATTTATTCCCATGATGAAACTGAGCATGCCGAACATCTGAGACTAGTGTTACAGACTTTGCGAGATAAGTAGTTGTATGCAAAATTCAGTAAATGTGGGTTTTGGTTAAGCGAAGTCAGTTTTCTGGGTCATGTGGTATCAGCATCGGGTATACAAGTCAATTCGAGTAAAATCTCAGCTATACTTGATTGAAAACCTCTGAGGACTGTTTCTAATGTTTAAAGTTTTCTCGAGCTTGCTGGTTATTATAGACAGTTCGTGAAAGGTTTCTCTATGATTACAACTCCAATGATGAAGCTATTGCAAAAAGATGTTAAGTTTGAGTGATCAGAAAAGTGCCAGAAAAGCTTTGATCAGTTGAAAACCCTTTTAACCAAAGCTCTAGTATTAGTTCAGCCAAAATTGAGTAAAGAATTCGTTATCTATAGTGATGCATCTTTAAGTGGTTTGGGTTGTGTTTTGATGCAGGAAGGCAGAGTTATAGCTTATGCCTCATGGTAGTTGAAGCCTCATGAAAAGAACTATCCGACACACGACTTAGAATTGGCAGCTATTGTGTTTGCATTGAAGATATGGCATCACTATCTATTCAATGAGAAATGTCATGTTTATTCTGATCATAAAAGTTTGAAATACTTAATGACTCAGAAAGATCTTGTAATAGCCCAAAATTGGGTCTAGTTGGAATAGAGGTTTCGAGACCACAAAATTCAAGATAGAAATAATTATTTTATGATTATTTTGAGGTCTATGATATGATTGCATGATTGTGTGAAAATTTCGTGAAGAAATTCTATGCATAAAGTGCTCAATTTGAAGTTAGGGACTAAATTGAATAAGTTACAAAACTTACATTCTAGAAGTTTCTAGTATGAAATTGCTTTGAAATATTAATTAGGAGGTCTTAAATAGAAATTTGACCAATTTCTAACTGATGGAAAAAAATTGGACATAGATGGAATTTTTGAAAGTTTAGTAAGTAAGGGCATTTTGGTCATTTGGTAATTAAAAGAAATAAAAATGGAAAATAAAGCCAAAATTGACTCGTCTTTCTCATGGAGGCCGAAATTAGTATGGGAGAAGCCATGGATAGGGTTTTCAAGCTTTCCAAGCTCAATAGTAAGTCCGTTCTAACCCCGTTTTTTCAAGTTCTTTACGTTTTTGGAATCTCGGTAATTTGATTAAGCTTATTCTAGCAATAATTTAAGCTAGGGTTCATATTTGGAAAAATACCCATAGGTGAAATGTGTTTATTTTTGTGTTTTATGATAGAATATGAGGTTTTAAATTATGTTAGACAACTTGTGCTACTCGGTTTTGAGTGAAAACGAGTAAAAGGGCTTAATCGGTAAAAATACCTAATAGTCATAAGTATATGTTAGAGTGAGAATTTGATATTGCCATAGAAGGGAAAACTGATTAGCATGTCATAAAACATAAGAATAATGGATGATGTTTAATTCCCGAGCCTAGGGGCAAAAGTGTAAATATGCAAAAGTTTTGGGGCAAAATTGTAATTTTTCAAAAGTTTGAGTTAATGACTATTTTGAATATTAAATTAATTAAATAAGTAAAATATGATGTTTTAGATCCCGAAAAATGAGATTTGAACCTAGAATGAGAGAAAAATCGAAAATTGGGAAAGTTGGTAAAATGACCGTTTTAGTATCGAGGTAAGTTCATATGTATAATAAGAATTAATTTATGCATGTTTCAATGTAAAATTGATATATACATTATGATTTCCAAGGTGTTGAAAGTATGTAAGTTGGTCTGATAATAATACAGCAATAATGCTGTAATTTATATTTGAAAGTTAAATTTAGTGAATTAATTGAATTATATTAAATTAAATGATTATGGTGCCAAGTTTATGAATTGATTTAAAAATATGTCTATGGTACATGAAGTGCATTGAATTATTATACATAAATATGATTTCTATGATTATGGATATTATGGGAAATTGTAAGTTCATATGATTTTTCATAAGGCAATGTGTAATTTAATGTTATTGCCTTGATAGTAAATGAGATGTAAGTTTATATGTAAGTAATACATCAATATTACTTGTATTATGATATTTTATAATAATATTGGAAATATGTTTGTGGATAATTACTTGATTGGTGAAATTGTTGGAAAAGAGAGAGAAATCCCAGTTGAACCTTCGGAATGATTGGATGATACAGATAGTATGTAGCTAGGTCACATGTATGGTGCTGAGTGCACATCATGTGTACAAGAGAGCTACAAGACGTTATGATGTAGCTAGGTCACATGGGTGATACTATGTGTACACCATGTAGACAAGAGAGCTACGGGATATATGTAGCTCGGTCGTATGCGTGGTTCCAGGTGAAGGACACCATGTAGACAAGAGAGCTACGAGATAAATTGGCTAGGTCACATGGGTGGTACTGAGTGTTCACCATGTGTACAAGAGAGCCAAACTATATGATGGGTGGAGCTATGTGCTGAAACCATCAAGTATCGAGGATTATCCGAAGTGTTCAACGGGAGACTCTCTATGTATTGCTTTGTGAGTTTTGTGATGAATAAGTGCAGGAACTTGGTTATGTGAATGATGTGTACATTAAGTGACCGGGATGTGGTAAGGTTATAAACAAGTAAGTTATACATGAGGATGATTTTATGGTTACCTTGTGATCATGGGCCTATACTTGTGATGTATGAAATGTGGTGAAAATGATTTGTGATATGTATGTTACAATGAGGTTAATACAAAGAAAGTGTGAAAGAGTGAATCAGCAATAAAACTGTTTTGGACAGTAGCAGTAAAGTGATTTTGAAAACTCACCAAAAATATTATGCATTGAATCAGAGACTGAATGAGATATCAAATTAAATCTTAATGAGTATATTTTCATATAAAAGAAACAGAACAAGAAAAGGAGTTCTATATTTTGAGATATTTATATTTTTGTGAGACTGGTTCAGAATGATTACGTGATCCCCTGTTCTGACTTTGGAAAATCACAAAATTTTGGATAAAAATAATTAGAGGATTAAACTTATATTTTTAGAATCCCTAATGAGTCTATTTTCAAGATAAATCAACAAGAACATTATCCGAGTTCTGTACTGTGAGATAATTAATTTTTAGTGAAGAGAGGTCAGAACTGTCAGAAAGTGAAACAAGGAAAATTTTAATGAGTAAAATTTACTAATTGGATAAACCAAAAATTATGAAAATTTTATGGTAGAATGATATGTGAGTCTAGTTTTATAGGAAATTTATGGATCTTAATTTGGAGCTCTGTATCTCTAATTATAAATAAGTAAGTGACTATGACGCGAGTGGACAGTTTGATGTGAGAATTTATTAGTAAATTGTGAAATCGTACTTACAAGAATGCTATATACATTAAGGATGTGGAATGGAGAGGAGGAGGAGGAAAATAAATATATGTGGAATACATGGAAACTATGGTATATGAAATATTGATATAATGAAATAAATGATATGTGTTTATAAGAAAACAGAAAGAGAATGATATGTATCATGACATGTATATATATATATGACTAGTCTCAATGTAATGCTTGTTGGGTATGGAGTTGAATTGAAATGTTATAGGCAAACATGTTATTTTACGTATCTGAATTGTGGTATTTTATAAATATATGATCTAGTTTTAAATATGAATGCTTGATGATTAAGCTGAAGATATTTTGTAAGATGATAATCTTGGTATAAATGTATAAGTGGTACTATAATAAACAAGGTAAAATGAGTATGAGAGACACATGTATGATGACATACAAATGCTATGTTTGTGGTTTAATTGAGAATATTTAATCATTAAATGAATACCATGTTATATGCTTTTGATTTTGTATAAGTGTGTAAGAGATTAAGGTTGACCAAAGCTTGGAAAATAGCCTAGGTATATTCCACACAAGCAGAGACACGACCATGTGTCTCAGCCGTGTATGGAACACGACTTTGGGACACGAGCGTGTGGAGAGCCTTAAAGCATGAAATTTCCAAGATTTTTGTAAGTTCTCGGTTTAGTCCCGAACCCTTTCTAAAGTATGTTTTGGGCTTCGTAGACTCAAATAAGGGACTATGTGTAAGTGAATGAACATTTTGAAATATGAATGAAATTTTATGGCCCGTATTTTAGTTTAATGTCTGTATGTTTGTCCGGTAACGCCTCGTACCTTGTCCCGGCCTCTGGTACGGGTAAGAGGTGTTACAAATCTAAATTTGAGACAACGTCGATGGTTAGAATTGTTAAAAGACTATGAGCTTGTGATTGACTATCACCCGGGAAAGGCTAATGTTGTTGTTGACGTTCTAAGCCAAAATTCATTGTTTGCATTGCATGTAATGAATGCACATATGGCTATGCCTGATGATGATTCGATAATAGCTGAATTAAAAGCAAGAACGCTATTTGTTCAACAAATTTGTGATGCCTAGAAGGTTGATAATGAATTGTTAGCAAAATGAGCTCAGTGTGATGCTGACGCTGATTCAGAATTCAGAATTGATGCTGAGTGTTGTTTGAGGTTCAAAAATTGAATATGTGTCCCAAGAAATTCAGAATTCTTTCAAATGATTTTAAATGAAGCTCACAGCAGTCGGTTATCTATTCACCCAGGTAGTACCAAGATGTATAATGATTTGAAACAGCTTTACTGGTGGCATGGTATGAAACGAGACATTTCTGACTTTGTTGCAAGGTGTTTAATCTGTCAACAAGTAAAAGTTAAACATCAGGTACCTTCAGGATTACTCCAGTCGATTATGATACCTGAGTGGAAGTGGGACATAGTCACGATGGATTTTGTATCTGGTTTACCATTGACACCGAGCAAGAAAGATGCAGTCTGGGTTGTTGTGGATAGATTGACTAAATCAGCTCACTTTGTTCTGATACTACAGATTACTCGCTTGATAAGCAGGCTAAATTGTATTTTTCTTAGATTGTGAAGTTACATGGTGTGGCTATATCTATGGATTCGGATAGAGATCCGAGGTTTACATCGTGGTTTTGGAAGAAACTACAAGATGCACTAGGTACAAAATTACATTTCAATACTACTTTCCATCTGCAAACAGATGGTCAGTCTGAATGAATCATTCAAATACTTGAGGATATGTTGAGATATTACATTCTCGAGTTTGAAGGTACGTGGGAATGATACCGACCTCTCATTGAATTTGCATATAATAGCAGTTTTCAATCGAGTATCAAAATGACACCTTATGAGGCTTTGTATGGTCGTAAATGTTGCACTCATTGTATTGGACTGAGCTTAGTGAAAATATGATCCACGGGGTTGATTTGATCAGAGAAATTGAATAGAAAGTGAAAGTGATCCGTGAAAGTTTGAAAGCAGCATCAGATCGTCAAAAATCATATGCGGACTTGAAACGAAAAGAAATAAAGTTTCATTTTAGAGATAAAGTTTTTTTGAAAGTCTCACCGTGGAAGAAAATACTCAGATTCAGTCGTAAAGGTAAATTGAGTCCAAGGTTTATTGGGCCGTATGAGTTATAGAGCGTATCGGGTTGGTTGCTTACAGACTGTTGTTACCATCTGAGATAGAAAAGATCCACAACGTATTCCATGTTTCGATGCTTCATAGATATCGATCTGATCCTTCACATGTGTTAGTCCGTCTGAGATTGAGATTAAGCCCAATATGATGTAAGATGAATAACCGTTTCACATTCTGGCTCGTGAAATTAAAGAGTTACGAAATAAGAAAATTTCATTGTTTAAAGTACTGTGGCATAAAAACGAAGTTGAGGAAGCAACGTGGGAGCCAGCGGATGCAATGAGAGAACGTTATCCAAACCTATTCACCAGTAAGATTTTCAGGGATGAAAATCCCTAAGCGGGGAGAGTTGTAATAGCCCGATTTATACCCTAATCAGAATGGTGGTTTCAGGACCACGAATCTGAGTTAGAAAAATATTTAAAAATTACTTTATGTGTTTATTATGTGTGAATTTATATCTATGAAATTTTCGTGATTTAATTTTATCGTTTTAGTGTCCGATTAAATAAAAGGACTTAATCGCGTGAATTTAAAACTTGATAGTTAAAAGCATAAGGGCCGAATTGTTAATGGCTTTCTAAGTAGGAGCTTTTATGTTGTAAATAACCCATTTAGGTAGGTAATGGACGGTTTAATCCTTGTTAGAAGTGATTTAGTTATTTAATTCTAAAGGGTAAATAGGTAAATCAAATGTTAAGTTATATTATATCATAAAACATAAAATAATAAAGCCAAATTCATATTTTCTTTACATTGCCGAAATAAAAAAAGAAAGAAAAGAATAGGAAGCTAGGCATTCGGTCATAGTTGAGCTTAATTCAAGGTTCGTTCTTACTCAATTTTTGATAATTTTTACGTTTTTGAGATCTTTGCTAAGTAATCTTCAAGACCCATGCTTTAATTTTTGATTTTGATGAATATTTTGGTTTATGCCATTGATGAGAGTTTGTGATTTTTGTTGTTTGATGATGTAAAATGAAAGATATATTTTAGATTAACATGTTTTGTATTGGATATTTTGATGATTTTGGGTAATTAGGACTAAATTGTAAAAATAATAATTTGAGGGACTAAAATGTGAAATAAATGAAACATATGGACTTGAATGCTAATTATATATCCTGGTAAGTAATGTATGAATGTATCGTCCGAGATAAGTTTATAAGCAAATAGACATGCCTAGTTGTAATTAAATGCTAATTATATATGATGGTAAGTAATGTATGAATGTATACATGCTATTGCCTAATGTGTATAAGCTTGGTAACCATGTTCAAGCATTCGTTTTGACTGAGTTACAACGTCCGAAAGCCCTGTATGAACCTTAGGAATAGATAGAACATAAGATTCCGATATATGTGTACGAGTAAGACCATGGCATCGATATTTGATGCCGATATATGTGTACGAGTAAGACCCTGTCTGGGACAGTGGCATCGATATGTGATTACATGTAATACCACATCTGGGACGTTGGCATTGTACGATATATGTGTGATTAACTGAATGCCCTACCCAATTTCTAATGGTTCATCGAGTAAAGATAAGTTATGTACGAGTGTGCAAACGAGCTAAATAGACAAGTATGAATTAGCTTGTTACTATTTAAAATGTGGTAAGTATATTTGACCTTGTGAAAATATTGAATGAGTTTCAATTATATATGTGTGGTTTTGTATATTCGGCCACATATTTAATATGTGTATATGAAGCTACGTTGTGGCACATGAACTTATGTGTTTATGATATGTGAACTAGGTTTGTAATGATTATTTGGTTGTGGAAGTTAAATGGTAATAATGATAATTTGGTTATAAGATCATTCGGCCAAAGTGATATTTAAGAACGAATATATATGTAATGTGAACTTTATATGTTTGGATTTAAATTGTGTCATAATATTATAACTTGTCTTGGTTTAATCCAATTGATAATGTTATCGTGTTGTATATTTGCTTATGACTTACTAAGCTATAAAAAGCTTACTTTGTGTTTATATGTGTTTCTATTTTATAGATTTTAAATCAAGTTACAAGCTCGTGGGGTCGTCAGCAAGATCATCACACTATCCAATCATTTCGGTACCTTTATAACTTAAACTCGTACTATGGCATGTATAGGTTGGAATATGTTTTAAATTATGAGCCTTAGTTTTGTATAAAGGCCATGTGAAAATGGTTTAACCTTTATACTTGAAATTTGTTTTGCTTGGCGTGGTTAAAATTTGTTTTGGTTATAGTATTATGTGCTATGCATGAATGGTGTTCGTGAAAAGAGTTTTATGTTTTAGGAATGGTTAATGATTTTGGATTAATATATTTATGGTTGATTCGATTAAGGTATGTATAGGGTAAAGTATATATAAATGTGGTGGTTGTATTCGGTCAACGTATTATATGTGACTTGGTATTACAGGTTGTTTAGTTAAACTCGAACAAGATATAATTTTGTTTGATATGGTTATTATATGACATGTGAGATTCGTATTTTGAGTAAATGCCTATTTGGGGGATAATGTCTTCTTTTTAGTGTATTATGATTTATAATATGAGTAAGTATAAAAAAAATGTTATAATAATGTATTAGTAATTTCGGTTGTAAAAGTGATAATATATATGAGGTAGTTACAACCAACTTGTATTTCAGCATTTACTAGTATAATTGTATAACGCATTTGATAAATCGATTAATATATATATTTATATCATATCCTATGATATATTATATATAAACAAATGGTGCTGAATATATTAACTCGATTTGAATTGAGTAAAAATAGTTGTTGATATGTTTGGTTGGGGCTTATTATGTTTAGTTGTCAGTGCTCAATAATGACTCAATAATGACTCAAATTTTTTTAAAAAATGAAATTATTCAAGCCGCATATACTATTTGATAATGCCATATGAAATAACTTAAATGACTATATATACATATATGCTCGTGCACAAATGTGAAATGAAATGTTTGTTTTTTTTTGTTAGGCATTCGAATATCATTAAAGAAGTGGATGATTTATTATGTTTTATACATATAATATGTTTTTAATATGCGCTAACTTATGTTTTAACTATGATATCATATGAATGATATGAAATTTAAGATTTGACATTTGGCAATTTTATTATGAGCATTGATGTGAAATAATAAAAATTGAATTATAAAATGTAATGCATGTTAGTAAGAACTGTGATATATTCGATAATACTTCTTAACCTTAGTCCGGCGATGGACATGGGCTAGGGGTGTTACACCTCCATGGATGAGTACTTTGAAGCTCTTGAAGAGATATATCTACCTTCTCGTTTGTCATCTTGAAAGACCTCAGACTTGAAGCTTTCTTTCTTTCTACTCGAATGCCTCGATGAGTAGTAATCACGGTATGGATCTCTTCTCTCCGTGATGATCTTGCCTCTGTCTTTTGACTTGGAGACAGTTGTTCCCATTGGTCTCTTTCCTCCAATCGGTCCAATCATTCATGCAACCTTTCAAATTTAGATCTCACAATTCTACGCATTTCTTTCATCACATATTGAAAATCTAATTCTGAAAGCTCTTCTTGAAACATGATTTATTGATGGAACGAAAAGTGATTTAAAATAGAAAATGAATACCTCACCAATACAAACCTCACGAATCCACTCAGAAAGAAAGATAATATGGCACTCCACTCGTGTTTGCACTCTTCACTTGGCTTTTTGTTCTCTCTAATGCTCTCACAAGGTTTGTGCCTTTTACCACGTGATTCTCCTCTCATAATTCGTAAATCAACTCGTTTAGACTTATAAGCTAGTTTAGGGGCCGACTTCAAAAGGGTTTGTAAGGGAAGATGATGTTTGGTATTAGTAAGCTGAAAAAAAAAGTATGGTAGTATGGCGTGATGGATGATTTTTGGGTAGAAATACACTTTGATGATCGGAAATGAGTTTGAGCACTTTCAAAGCAACTTCTTTCTTCTTTTTTTAACAATATATATGAATTCAATACAACTTGTATTACCTTATTCTTGTAAAATTTTTTTAATTCACAGAATTTTTTTCAAATTGTTTTCTATTTTTTTCGAACACTTACTTCGACAACTTTGGAATGTCGATACTCCTTAATTTTTTTAGCTTTGATACCAAATGATACGAACTCGCCTCGGTGTTTATTCGAGTTGTTTATTGTGCCCTATCTTAAAATGGAGAAATTTTGTTCAATTTGGAGTTTAATTGAATTTGGCTAAGTGCAGGCTTAAATGAAAGGTTTTCAAAGAGTTTTAGGATTGATTAAGGATAGGATTGGCTAGATGTCGAAACAAAGGGAAATAAAGAGAGGGGCTGAAATTGGTTAAGTGAAATGATGATAGAAATGGCTAGGTGAATGAGGAAAAAGATTCGGCTAAGATTTGAAGCAAACAAATCAGAATGTTGGATAGAACGGAAAGTTGAGCTTAAGGACAAGAGTGAACCAATTCTATAGAGAGTATTGACCCGAAATTTATAAGTCACTTAAAGTGCTGGAAAGGACCTTGACCCACTCACTGTAAAGAGTTAGGAACCAAAGGTATCAAATGGTTGAACACCACATTCGGGATTGAGTGATAAGTTCATAGAAACAAGAAAGATGCCACTAGCAAGCTAGATAAGTCTACTTGAGTCTTAAACAAATTTAGAGAGTTGAATAAACTCACAAATGAATTAAAATTCATAAAAAATGTCAAGGTATATTGTTGAACTCGAAAATGTTCACAAAAAAAGCTATTTATAGCTAAATAAAATGTCTAGCCGAATAGGCACTTAGGGAGCTGAATCGGCAACAAATATTTAGATTAAATGTGCTAAAGCTTCTTGGAAAATTCCAAGCAATTTCCTTAAACCTTCCTTGCATTGGGGACACCATTAGACAAGGCCCTTGTTGTTTCCAATCAGTTTAAATTAAATGGAATCAAGTAGGAAGCTGAAATGAGCTGAATGGCCTTAATTAGGTTCGGCCAAAGTGATTGATTGAGCTGCCTTGAAGAACTGATTAGTCTTGGACTTTAAATAGCAACTTAGGGCACTTCAGTAGCTATGGAGTTTGAACCAACGAAATTGAGAAGCCCTTTGTGTGTTAAAGAAAATGACCGAATGGTCACCCCATGTGGAACAAATTTCCAGCAATGTGAAAGCTCTTTAAGGTTGCTTGGAGAGCTAAATGGCCAACTTGGGAAGAAGGAATGGCAGCTCTCCCTTGTCCTTTGCTGTTCACGAAAGGGTGTTTGGAGAAACTAAATTATCAGCTCACATTAATCAAGTCGTCCAATGCATGTAGCTACAACATTCAATTCAACAAATTTAATTAGTTTAAGACATGATAAATTCGATTGAAGCTAGGACATTAAAAACATGTAATAGACTAAGATACAAATTAAATTCAACATTAGCTAGTTAATTTGCCTCTACTTTAGACACATTTAAACCATGCATTAAAATAAGACAAATTTAACAATTTAATTAATTAGAATTAGATTAAAACATATTTATTAACAGATATTTATGAGCTAAAAATAAATTAATTGACTTAGCTAAAGCATGAAATTATTCCAGCAACTAAAACGAATAAATTTAAAAGGATAAAATTGAGCCCAATGAGCTAGAATCGAGGTGAATTGAGCTCCATTGAGCTGGAATTGAACTAAGCCAGCTTGCAAGAGTTTGCAAGCCATACTTGGTGAGCTGGTCTAAGGGCGTGGCTATAACACCCCTAACCCGTATCGGTCACTAAATTAAGGTTACGGGGTATCACCAATCAAAGCATAAATCCAAACATTCACATGAGTACAATTGCATAAACTTTTAAGAATAGTTATTTAACATCAATAGTTGTTGCAATTACTAATAACACATAATAGAATATACTTTTAATTCAACTTATAAAATATACAAACATTCAAACTTTATTACACTTTAATCGCATACAGTATTCCATATACAAATGAAATATATAAGATCTATTACATATGATCATTTAAATAGAGTCAATACATATTCGGCATTCATTTAATATCAAGTTGGATATTTATACTTCAAATCAAAACACATACTATTTCATGATTTTCCATTTGCACAAGTCGCTATATTCATTTGGTAATAAACATGCATTTCTTTATATTTCATCTAAAGTAAGTAATCATTAAAGATTATACATACTATTTAATCATTAGATTATAAGCATTTGGCCTACTAAATCTAACTATTTATTGCACATCATTTAAAGGTACAATTATTACGTATACTAGTTATTATGTCTAAAATTACTCACGTAATAACAAAAATATCAGCCATTATTCGAACATCTTAAACTTTTAATCACATATGATCATTCTTGACCTAGCTCATATAGCAATTTCATAATAACCAAGTTTACATATACAAACATATTAAATAACCTAATAAGCAATCATATACGTTTCAATATATCACTCCATAGTCGAACCTGTAAATGAAGCACATATATATTATATGCAACTTACCTAAAATAAAAACCACATTTAACATAAAATATATTATACAAATAATCAACCATATTCATCCACACGGGTGTGAGCATTGCCTCCACACGGGTGTGTGAGGCTTAAACCTAGAAATTCCCTAAAGTTTTCTAAAGTCCTCAGTTTAGTCTCGGATCACTTTTAATGCATGTTTTGGACCTCTTAGGTCCATAATTGAGACAATATAGTTCTGTTTGATTGGTTTTAAATTGAAATGAAATTTTATAACCCGTATTTTTTGGTAATGCCCCGTACCTTGTCCTGGTCTTGAGTACGGGTAAGGGGTATTACAAATGAGCTAAATGAGCTTGTAGCAAATTGCATGGAACACTTGAATTGGACATCTTTAATTGCTCGATTATTCCAGCAATGGTTTCCAACCCATGCTTGCTTAATTAAGGCCTGCACACAAATGAACAAACTAAAATTAAGCTTCATTTTGCACTTAGGCCCCTCTTGTTTAGGCCAATCTTGATGGCATTGAGTTGTGTTGTAACATGATGCAATTGGAATCGCATCATACCCTCCCTCTTGAAGATGATTTGTCCTCAAATCGGGCCATTTTCTTGCGAAAAAACTCTCAAGGACACAAACCCTTTTGTTCATGAGTCTAACAAAATCATTTCTAAAAACCAAAGAACCACAAATGGTTCGAAAAGGAAGTAAGTTATAAGCATACCCTCCCTCTTTAGGTGGATACCATTTCGGCTTGTCACCTACCCAAGAATGGAACCAATTAGTGACAAAATAAGTTATAGACACAAAAGAACTTTCTGAAATGCTATTCATAAATAAACCAATGCAGGGATCAAAAACAGAAATCGGTCTTACCTTTCCACAATGAATCAAAAATTCCTTCGATGGTAATATAACAGAATCACAAAGCATTCGATGATTATATTTTTGAAAATCAAAATCCCTTGGTTCAAGTCCCTTAGATAATGACATAGAACAATGTTCACCAGGAATAAAGACAAGGTTTTCTCTTTCCATTTCAATTTGACTTAATAACTTCTTAACCAGCACCATAAAAAGGACACAAGACAAGTTAAAGTTATAATCACACATAATGTGCTCGAACTGTCAAATAACATAGAGCAACCTCCAAAATTAAAGATTTGATTTTGGCTTTGAACACCAACAAAATTCAATTATTTATTTTTCAGAATTAAAGATAAAACTCGGAGCAAATAGAAGGGGTCAACAGATTTATTCAAAACACAATTTTGATATTCACATTTTCTTATCAACAATTTAGGACAACTTGCCCTGGGTTTAAACACACAATTTTGATCACTCATTTTCAAAAACAACAAAGATTTTTTTTCATCAACAACTTGCACATATCAATCAAACAAGACTTAGGCATATCAATGTTCAAACAATCAATCTTCTAAAAATTCATCCGAGTAAGCATATTACATGAGGATTTCCAACTATGACTCAAAAAATTCACATAACCATCACAATCAAATAGATTGAGCATTTCACGTAAAAATTCTTTATCAAACTTGATCAAATTTTGTGGACGTCGAGTTAGTCTCGCTTCACCAACAGGCTTGCCAACATAATAAAAATCATGAGAAAAGCTCTTAATGCCACTAGTTGGAATGACTTCATCAACATTAATCATAGAATGTAAATTAATCAAATCAAAGTGAGGAGATCTTTCAATCACTAAGTCATCAGTAATTACCTCGTCAACATTCAAATTTGGTTGCCATGATTCAATGGCTAAAGAATCCTTACCTTACCTTTGAGCACTTGTGGTTTGATTTCACTTTCAACCTTAACTTTTTTGATCAATCAGAATCGTCTTTCATCAGGAAGGTAATGAAGTTGAAACTTGTCACTCAAGTCTTTAAAAACCTGAAAAGAAGAAGTAATACGAGGACAACTCACAGGTTGGTTAGTAAAAGTGTTCCTCGCTTGTTCACTTTCGTCTTTTTCACTTGTTTCTTTTTTTAACTCATTTTCAATTCCTCTCTCTTTTACCAAACCACTCGTTTCTTTTGCATTCTCATTTCTTTCTTCAATCTCACTCTCTTTTTTAGTTTTCTTTTCTTGCTCACATGCTTTTTCGATCTCAATCTCTTTTTCCTTTCTTTCACTCTCCTTTTCTTTTGCAATTTTTTATTCTTTTCTGATTTCTTTTTCTTTCATTTTTCTTCTCTCAATTTCATTCCATTTTCACTCATTTTCCCTTATTAACATTTCTTGCTTCTCCTTTTTTTATTTCTTTTTGTCTCTTCCTTTCATTACAAGATGGAGATGATACAAATAAATCAGAACGATAAGCTTTTCGTTGGATATGGTTGGAATGGTCTTCATACGAGTCATGATCAATTCTTCGTGAATGTCCTTCCATGGGCAAGTACTTTGTTGCACACAAAACACGTTAAACTCTTCGTAATGGAGTAGTTTAGCGTGGCTCCATTTAGCTTCTCGCTAAAGTAAGCAATGGGCTTCCCGCCTTGAGTTAAAATGACCTCTATTCCTACACCTGATGTATCACATTCAACTTCAAATATTTTATTAAAATCAGGCAATACAAGTAGAGGTGCATTAGTAAGACAATCTTTAATGGAATTAAAAGCTTTTTCTTGCTTTTCGTTCCATTAAAAAGCTAAAAACTTCTTGATCACGCTAGTCAAGGGTGTAGCCAAGGTGCTAAAATTGGGCACGAACCGCCTATAGAAGCTCACCAAGCCATGGAAGCTCCTCACTTGGCTAATACTTGTCAGTCTAGGCCAATTGCCTTGACTTTTTCTTGGTCCACCTCGAGACCATCCGATCTAACCACAAAACTTATAAACACAACATTGTTAGAATAGAACGTGCACTTTTTAAGGTTTGCATATAGGGTCTTCTTACGAAGAACCTTCAAAATAGATTTAAGATACAACACATGTTCATCCAAGGACTTACTACAGATAAAGATGTCATCAAAGTACCAAACACAAAACTTACTAATAAAGGCTCGTAAAACATAATTCATAAGTCTCATGAAAGTACTATGTGCATTGGTTACGCCAAATGGCATGACCAACCATTAATACAAACCGTACTTAGTTTTAAACACGGTCTTCTATTCATCACTTGGGCCATATAGATCATCTTCATTGAGTCTTGCTCACCCTCGCTCCCGTCTTGGACCTTGGAGAGTTCTTTCTCGTTAGCCCCTCTCCTCGACACACTTCAAACATTCGTTAACGGATTCTAACTCATTTTGGAGAATCAGTTAGAATTCTTGGAAGAGGGCTTGTTGGGCCAATTTAGGCACTCCACCTCCTCCGGGTACGACATTTCTAATAGGTCGATGCCTGCCTCCTTTCGGCATATTGCGTTCCGGGCTTTGAGACATAATACTTTAACCTCGCTACAAAACCTCACATTCCACTCACAAAGAAAAGTAGATGGAACTCCACTTGTGTTTGCACTATTTACTTGGATTTTTATTCTCTCTAATGCTCTCACAACACCCGTGCCTATTACCGCTCGATTCACGCCTCAAAATTTCGTAAAAGACTCGTTTAGACTTTTCTTTTAGTCTAGGGTTGGCTACAAGGGGTTTTGCAAGATAGATGATGAAATGAGTGTAAGGTAGGCTGAAAAGAAAGTATTTGGTACTTGAGTGTGGCGGAATGGTGTAATCTTGGGTAGAAATAAACTAGATGATTGGGGACAAATTTTGAGCACTTCAAATAACTTCTTTTTTATTTGTACTTTTTCAAATTTCTGTCTTTCTCTTTTATTTTATTTTTTTTTGCAATACAAATATTCTGATTATATATATTTCTTTTGGTACATGAAATTTTTTTCTAAAAGTTTTTTCTTCAAAGACGTACTATGGGATAGCTAAGAACATTTGCACTGCTCGATTTTACAAGCTCTGATACCAAATGATACAATCTCAAGTTGCAAAAGTGTTCGAGACATAGTTGTCCCCGATCGTTAAATCTAAGAAGTATCATTCTTACTTGAAGTAGTAGGATATTCGACTAAGTTATAGCTCAAAAATAGTTGCAAGTTGGTTCAGGGAGTTTACGAGTCTATTGGATAATCATTCAGTTAGAAATAAAATAATAAAGGCAAAGGAAAGATAGGATGATAGGAAACTTAAGGACAAGAATGAACCAATACTATGTAAATTATTGACCTGAGACTTATACATCACTTAAGGTGCTAGAAAGGACCTTGACCCACTAACTATGAAGAGTTAGGAACCAAAGGTATCAAATGGTTGGACACCACATTCGATTGAGTGATAAGTTCTTCAAGAAAATAGGTTTCACGCCACTAGCTAACTAGATAAGTCAATCTAAGTCTTGGACGAAGTTTGAGAGTTGAATTAAACTCACAAGATTATAAAAATTCATTCAAGTAGCGAAAGTCTAAATTACAACTTAGAAGCTTAATATTTATAGCGAAACTCCTAAGCTAGCTGAATGGACAATTAACAACTAAAATGTCAGCTTGTGTTCAGCTCAAATGAGCCAAAGCTTCCTTGAAGGTTCCTAGTAATTTCCTTGAAGCTTCCTAGATAACTAAACGTAACATCCAGAACTAGGGCCTAGTCAGAATAGTGGTTTTGAGACCATAAATCTAAAGTAGAAATAATTATTTTATGATTATTAGAAGGTCTATGATATGATTTCCTGCTTGTGTGAAAATTTCATGAAGAAATTTCATTGATAAAGTATCCAATTTGACATTTAGGACTAAATTGTAAAGGCTGCAAAATGTGAGTTCTAGAAGCCTTAAGCATGAAATTGCCATGGATTATTAATTAGAGGTCCTTAAATAGCAATTTGCCCAATTTCTATAATTATGGACAAAAATGGGCATGAATAGGAAAAATTTGAAAGAAAGGCCTTAAGGGCATTTTTGTCATTTGGTTAATAAAAGAATAAAAATGGAAAATAAAGCCAAAATTTGTCCATCTTCTCCAACCCTTGGCCGAAATTCTCAAGCTCTCCATAGCTAGGGTTTTTTCATCATTCAAGCTTGATTGTAAGTACATCCTAACCCCGTTTTTAATGCTCTTTATATTTTTGAAGTCTTCGCAACTAGATTTTCTTATTTTTACCATTATTTTAAAGCAGGGTTCATGTTTGAAATTTGACCCATGTATGACATGCATGTGTTTTGATGTTTAATGGAGGAATATGATTGTTTGATGTGTGACAAACATCTTTTACCAAGTGATTTCTAGTGAAAATGGCTATAAATGGCTTATTTGTAAAGTTTGTAAAATGGGTAGTAAGTTGTATGATTTAATGAGAAATGTGGGCTTCTATGAATATGTTATAAGTTCGGCTAGGCTTGGATAGCAAAGAAAATGAACACATTTCATTTTACGAGCCAAGGGACTAATTTGCAAATATGTGAAAGTTTAGGGGAAAAACTATAATTTTTCCTAACTATAGTTTTGGATTGATTTGAATAATGTGATGATTAAATGAGCTGAATTTGCTATTATAGATCAAGAAAAATGGAATTCGGACCTAGACCGGGGAAAGAACAAGATTTTGGACTAAAACAAATTAATTGTCCATATTTTGTATTGAGGTAATTTTGTGTGCAAATAATGCAATGATATATCATGAATTTTTTATTTATGTATGAATCTATATGTTTAATTATTATGACGAGTGTATGAACGACTTTATTGCTTATGAGCATGACATTGTGAACGAGTTCAACGAATATGCGTTATCAAGAAAATCCTGTTTGAACCTTAGGAATAATGTAGGATACAAAGTAACATGTCACTAGGAACTATGTGATTATGATCTCATGAAATTATGTGTGTATGTGATTATGTGAATCCGGGTGTTAGTCTTGTAGGTTCTATCGATGGCTGGGTAGCCCGGTATGTGTTGCGGGCACCTATCAGCTTGTGTGAGCAGGCCCGTGATTAGCTCAAGAGCGAGCAATGTGTGATTATGATATGAGGGAGCATGTGGCTACGTTTCAAGCACTATGTGCAAGTCTTCCGTGTATCCGATAGTATTCCAAGTGTTCAATGGGTAAACCTGTGAGTTATTTGACAAGTAAGTCAATGATGAGGAAATATGACAATGTGTTACGATTTGGTACAGATATGTACAAAAAACTCATATAAATGAGCTCGGTATGTGATAAACTTTTGGTAAGATTGAAAATGTGTAAATTATGTCTACAAAATAAAGTTATGCCTATGAATTTATGATGACACATATGGCGTATATATATATTATTATATTGTTTTTTATTTGCATGTGAACTTACTAAGCTTTATGCTTACTCCCCTTTCCTTTTCCATTTTCTTATAGTACCGCCAAGCTAGCTCGGGGATTGAAGGACATCGGAGACTTGATCACACTATCAATTGGACATTTTGGTATAGTTAGTCTCAACATTTTGAGAATTGCATGTATAGGTACTTGGACTTTTTCTTATATATCATATTGGTCTAGCCAAATGTGTTGGCTTATGGTAATATTTGATTCATTTTGTATATGGCCATGTGATATGGTTCATATTGATTATTTGGGTTGTAACCCTAATTAATTATGTATGCATGCAATGTGTTATGCTTGATGTGTTTGCTTGTGGATGAAATGTGTGATGAATGGCATATATGCTAAATGAATGAATCTTGGCTAATAAGTATAACCAAAGCTATGGTATAATTGAGGAAATTGGAAGTAGGTTTACCATGATGAATAAATATGAAATTGGTGTGGGATGCTATATGAAAGCATGATGGTTTGGATAGGTGATATGTTGACATTACAAAGTCATGAAATAATCAAGTTTATGAGTATTTGGGTGACTAAATATACTATGTTGCATGCCATCAAAAATGTATGAGTGAATGAGCATTTAAGGGTGACAAATGGCTTGGAAAATAGCCTCAAAGTTGTCCACATGGGCAGACACACGAGTGTGTGTTGAGGCCGTGTGTGACACACGGGCAACACATGGTCTGCCCCATGGGCGTGTTATTCGACTGTGTGTCCCTTGCACCTTAATTAATGCAAAACAGAATGCCTAGTAGTAAACACACGGGTAGAGACACGTGCGTGTGTCTCTGCCGTGTGAAAGGCATAGCCTTAGGACATGGGCATGTGCCCAGGCCGTGTGAAGTCTGCACCTGATTTTGGAATTTAATTTGCCACACAGTCTGAGCACACGAGCATGTGACTTTGGCCATGTGACCCTATTTGTGTTGATGACATCATAAACAGAGAGTTACACGGGCTTAGGACACGGGCGTGTCCCAAGCCACAGGGGCGTGTGTGACCACACAGTCTACCAACACGGGCGTTAGACCCTGCTTCATAAAAATTATTTTCTAAGTTTTTCTAAAGTTCTTGGATTAGTCTTGAACTACTCCCAATGTATGTTTTTGGCCTCGTAGGCCCATATAAGGGACAATTTGCATGTGTATGAATGATTTTAAATTGAACGAAGTTTTATGGCCGGTTGTGTATTTTACTCATGTTTAAGTCCGGTAATGCCTCGTATCCTGTCCTGGTGTTGGACACGGGTAAAAGGTGTTACATTTAGTGGTATCAGAGCTACAATTTAGTCAATTCTCAGACTAACGTAGCATGTGTACGAGTCTAGCCATACTGCCATACATATATTATGATAGTGTGACGACTCTTGATGATTTTGACATATGTTTTCATATAGTAAATGGATCCCGACAGAGCAGTGGCGGATGATGTTGAAAATAAAGCATTTGCACCCACTGAAGGGGTAGCGTCATTTGATAGTAGACCCCCTACAGTTGGTCGAGGAGAAGAAGGCATGGAAGCTTTTCTCCATATGATGGAAGCCTGGTATACAAAGTTCGTTCGAATGAACCCGAAAGCTCAACCCCCTCCACCCCCGCTTATTCCTCAACCTATTCCCGTAGCACCCCAAGGTATGGGATTTATGAGACTAAATAGACCTCTAGTGGATAAAATTCGAAAGCAAGGGGCCGAAGAGTTCTGAGCCAGTAAGATGTTAACCTTGAGAGGGCAGCGTTCTGGCTCGAAAATACCATTAGGGTGTTTGATGAGTTATCATGCACACTTGAAGAATGCATGAAATCTGTTGTGCACCTCCTAAGAGACTCGACTTATCACTGGTGGAACACCTTTGTGTCGGTGGTACCAAATGAGAGAGTTAAGTGGGAATTCTTCCAAGAAGAATTTCGTAAGAAGTACATTAGCCAAAGATTTATTGATCAGAAAAGGAAGGAAATGCTCGAGTTAAAACAAAGCCAAATGACGGTAACAGAATATGAACGTGAATTTTTGAGACTAAGAAAATACGCTAGAGAATGTGTATCGACTGAGGCCATCATGTGCAAAATATTTGAAGATGGATTAAACGAAGACATTCGACTGTTGGTGGGTGTCCTTGAACTGAGAAAATTTTTTGTGCTCGTAGAGAGAGCTTGTAAAGCCGAGAAATTGGCTAAAGAAAAGAGAAAAGTTGAGTTAGCGGCTCGAGATTCAAAGAAGAGATAGATGGGTAAATTATTTCAGTCCTTAATGAAGAAACAAAGAGAGTTTAATACTCGACCGACTATTTCAACTACGTTTTTGAATAGAAACTATGGAAAACAGTATACGGGTCATAAGGCTCAAACTACTTCGATAGCGAGTGTGGGTAATGCTCGACATAATAGACCTAATTGTCAACATTGTGGCAAACGTCACCCCGGTGAATGCTGGATGAATAGCTGGGCATGTTTTAAGTGTGGTTCACATGATCATTTTATCAAGGATTGTCCTGAGACGGTTGAAAAGGAAAAATTGTAGAGTGCAAGATCGAGCAATGCTACTTCTAAAGGGAGACCACAAAAGAATCCAGGAAATGGATCTAGTAGTAAGACTGCACCCAAGGAACCAGCTGTGGGGCCCAAGGGTAGAGCCCCTGCGAGGACTTACGCCATTCGTGCTTGCGAAAAGGCTTCATCCTCTGATGTGATTATGGGTACTTTTTCTCTCTATGATACTTCTGTTGTTACTTTGATTGATCCGGGATCTACCCATTCATATGTATGTGTGAAATTGGTGTCTAGCATGAATATGCCTATTGAGTCTACAAAATTTGTGATAAAAGTGTCAAACCCTCTAGGCAAGCATGTGATAGTTGACAAAATATGTAAAAAGTGCCCTTTAATGATTAGAGGTTGTTTTCCGGCTAATCTCATGCTTTTTCCGTTTGATGAATTTGATATAATACTTGGTATGGATTGGTTGACCATGCATGATGTAGTAGTAAACTGTGGAAGGAAAATCATTGAATTGAAATGTGAAAGTGGTGATATTCTTCAGGTTGAATCAGATGAATTGGATAGCTTGCCTGTAGTGATTTTGACGTGACCATGCCCCAAGGCTCAACAAGCTCTAAGCTTGATCCCATCGAGTTATCCAAAGGACCTATCACTCGAGCTCAGGCTAAGCGCTTTCAAGAAGCAATTTCATCTTTGATCGTTCAGCTTTTGTATGACAATGAGCTCCAAGATGAAGGACTAGATCGGGCCAACTTATTACAAGCTCCATGCACCTTAGTGCAAACTGATTTCAACTCAACTCAAGCTTGTCGAGCTTTATCTAGCTCAAATCAACTCACTTGAGCTTAATTCAGCTCGTTTGAGCTAAACTTAGTTTCTTTCTAGCTTGTTTTCTTTACCATTTAAATAAATTAAGTGTTTTCTTTAATTATAATTAATTGCTACAGCTCAAGTCTAAATTTCCTAGCTCATTTCAGCTCATTAAGTATTTTCATATAATTTTGAGCTAGTCAAAATTATTATGTCAGCTAGATAATATTTAATTTTGTTAATTTGTGATAATTAATTTGTCTTGATGTTATTTCTCCAAGTTCAGCCAAATCTATGAAGAACTAATTGTGTTCATTTCCCTTGTAGGTTCAGCCTAATATAGGAGAGCATTTAAGGTTAGGTGCATGCACAATTTTATTCAATGAATGGGAAGATTCATGCACGACCAGGTTCAAGGCCAATGAGGGTTCATGAATGGTTTGCTACATGCATTTCTAGCTGATGGTTGGCTTCCTTAAGTACCTATTCGGCCAAGGAGTAGTTATCTAATTAATGGCCTAAGTTTGATTCATGAATGAAGTTAAAAGAAGATGCATGGACAGCAAGTTACAATGAATGGGAGAATGCATCTAGTTCTTGTTACATAAATTGTTTGTTGTTCATTTTGCTTCTCTAGGTGACTATTCAACCAAGAAGCATCTATTGGATATCACATACATGCCATAGCCGAATTTTGATCACCCATTAAACTCCCATGCATTTATCTTCTTCAAGCCATTAGCTTGGTCCATGAAGCTGTCCTTCGAAACTCCAATCAGTCGAACATGGACCTATTTTATTTATGAACATTTTCTAGAATATTCCAAAATATTCATAGCCGATTTACTTAGTTCTTAAGCTTGGACATTTGACCATTCTGCTATCCTTTTCAAGGCTATAAATAGTTTGTTCAAATCTGTTGTAAAGGACTTTTAGCCAAATTATTAATGAAACTTCGTTTCTGTGAGATTTACTCCTTCTTAAATTTCATACAAGTTTCGAGAGACTTATTTAGCGAGCTAGTGGCATCAACTGAACTCCTTTTCTGAACTTATCACCTGTAACACCCCAAACCCGGCCTGGACGTTATGACCGGATCTGATGCGCCACATCAAAGCGTTCAAAACATTCCGTATTACTTAGTTTGGAAAACTTAGTTGGTGTTGTAAAAGACACTTTTAAAAGTAGGTTAAAGTGAATGAAAGCTGTGCACCAGGTAGGAAACCAGGAAGGAGAAGAGGTGAGTCCGTCGGACTGCTTAAGTACCAAGCTCCCTTCGGATCCAATCCTAGACATGCACATCGCTATTGCCACACTCTAACATCTCGTATAATTTGGAGAAAACCGTTTGGTTATGTCCATCTTAAGAAAATGTTTAAGGTTGAAAAACGTTTGCTTAAAATATTAATTTTCTTGGAAAAACATTTACTTTGCGGAAACTTTGCACGTCATCGTGATCTTTTAAAAACAGTAGTTTTTATAAAACGAACCCTAGTGCTAACCAGTTTAATAATCCCCAAAATAAAATTAATTAAAAAGAGCGGCCTTATTACAACTTTAAGCATAATAAAAATAATCCAAATTAAATGCTAAACTTATTTAAAATCGGCAATCCATCTTCATGGCCACTCTGAATCCCGCCCAGCTCCAAGTCCACCAACTAGGGCTCACCTGCAAGGATGGAAGGGAAAAGGGGGTGAGTTTGGGAAACTCAGTGTATACAGAAACCCATCCAAAGCCCAAATCAGCTCGAGCCCATTGGGCCTAAGCCCTATTCAGATAACAGTACACAGTGGACCGAAGCCCTTTTCAGAATACAGTAGCAAGGCCTTAGCCCCTTTTTACATAACAGTGTGGCCCATAGGCCCAGTATAGTAACATAAGTAACAATTGTAGTAATGCATGCAAACCCATCTGGGGAGACTACTCAACCCACCAACCGCTACACTGCCCTGTACCAGCCCTACACTCCATGTGGGGAATATCTCAACCCACCCAGCCCTACACTCCACAGTTGCAGCAACGTTGCTCAAATATCAGTAAGTTGAGGCAAAGCCTCCAGTACGTGGATGAACCACTTTCATTACTTCCTCCATCAATTACACCAAGCCCATGCAACAGATATTAATAAAGCATATCATATACAATATAGTATTAATCAATCATGCAGTTTAGCCAATTTAAACCCTAGGGGTATTTTGGTAATTATGCTCTTTAGGGGTAATTTTGTACTTACGCAACTACACACGTTATTTCAGTAATTTTTAGCTGTTTTATGCAATTGGTCCCACCATCTAACTAACATGCTACTTTTCCCATCTCTTACCCTTATTGGTCCGTAAGCCCATTGGGCCCAGTTTTGGCCCATCGAGGCCCTCTTTTTCTGAAGTACGTTAAAACGTCACACGAACTTACTTACCACTTTGCGGTGCCAGATCTAACAATTACTCTATGTCTTGAGAGCATTCGCATACTCACAAGCCTATGAAATGCCACAATTTCGGCATTTCGGCTTTTGCCGAATTGAACTAAGAAAGGGTGTTCGGTACACACCTGATTCGCGATGACTGCTACTGAGATCCCTTTCGATGTCCTACAATTTATTAGCACAGTTCTTATTTACAAACCATAATCACTAGACCCCCAAAACTTACTTATCCATGATCGAACCATATCCCTAAAAGCCTTTGAACCCTTACCTTTTTGCCAAAATCGATAGCTAGCTCCGAATTTGATTGTTCCAATGATTAACGCTTTTGATTCAACACTTAAGAAGACTCTAATCACAGGAAGAAAACATCAGTTACAATCCCTTTAAGCCTTATGCTCAAATCGACAGCCTTCCTAATTTTTAGGGATTTCGGCTTTTCCTAACATCGTAAAATAAGAACAGATCTGAGATGATAAGTACTTACCCCTTACTCCTACTTGATTTCCACGCAATCCGATGTAGAATATCCTTAGAACAATGGTAAAACTCGAATCCAAGGGTTGAAGGAGTTTCGGCTATAAGCCCCCCCAAATCTATGGTTTTTCGGCTTTTGGGTGATGAAGGAGATGACAATATGGAACTATAACCTTGAAGTAAAATTGCTGTCAGGTATCTAGGATTAAGAAAATATAATCGTGGATTAATAAAAACAAAAGAATATAGAAGGACCTGGCTTTGAAGAAATCGGCACAAGCAGTGATCACAAGATTTCGGCTTTTGTGACTTCGGCAAAGGTGCTGATGAATAGCAAGTTTGATGAATGGTTTTGAAGAAGAAAAAATAGAAAAAGAAGAATAGGGGAGGTGGTAGTTTCGGCTAGAGAGGAAAAAGAGAGAAAAGAAAACCTTGTGATGTCTGAGCAGAAGAGGACGGCACCACTCAATACCCTAGGTGCCGAAATACTAACCTCAAAACCCTCTGCCGATTTTTCCCCCTTCAATTCCCAATATTCGGCCAACTCCTATCCTCTCTCCTAATCCCCTAAATCTCTCCCCTTATCACTCCTTAATCCAAGCGTTTGGACTGATCCAAACTCTCCTTTAGCAGAATCCACCTGGACTCCAACACTACCCCTCCTGCACTTAAAAATAAATGCATCTATTTGTCAACACAGGGAATCGATCCCATGCCTCCCTCAAAGCTCCACACGCCACCTTTTTAGGAGCCTAGTGGCATCACCCTGGCCACTTTACCAAGGCTCTTTTTGTGATGCAATTTGCCCATCACTCTACTTAAGGCCACTTAGCCAGAACCCTTAACCTTTTAAGTCCAAAATTCAAAAATTCAACCGGGTTTTGGCCAACACATGGGCCTTCTATAAGCCCATTTACCTACTCAAAATATTAATTTCACATCCAAATACGAAATTTTAAAATCTTTACAAAATATTGAAAATCGCGAATAAATCCGAAAATCAAGATGTTACAACTCTACCCTCCTTAAAGAAATTTCGACCTCGAAATTTTACCTTATTAGAACAGTTGAGGGTACTGTTGACGCATAGCCTCCTCAGTCTCCCAAGTAGCTTCTTCCTTGCCATGGTTCCTCCAAAGTACTTTCACTAGTGGAACTGATTTCCTTCTCAACACCTTGACGTCATGATCAAGTATTTGCACAGGTTCCTCTTCAAAAGTTAAATCTGACTGTACTTCGATTTCTGCAACTGGTATGATGTGAGTTGGGTCAGATCGATACCTCCTCAGCATGGATACATGAAAAATGTCGTGGATACAATGCAGTTCTGGTGGTAACTCTAGTTGATAAGCCACTGGTCCAACCCGTTTAACAATTCGGTAAGGCCCAATAAACCGTGGGCTCAACTTACCCTTCTTAGCAAATCTCAAAATTTTCTTCCAAGGGGAAACCTTCAAGAAAACCATATCCCCAACAGCGAACTCAATCTCTTTGTGCTTCAGATCCGCATACGACTTCTGTCTATCCAATGCCTCCTTTAACCGATCCCTTATCAGCCTAACCTTGCTTTCAGTGTCTGCCACCAATTCTGGTCCAAGCACTCGTCGTTCACCCAACTCTGTCCAACACGTCGGCGTACGACATCTTCGCCCATAAAGTGCTTCATATGGTGCCATCTGAATACTTGTTTGATAGCTGTTATTGTAAGCAAACTCCGCCAACGGCAAGTAGTCCTCCCAACTTCCATGAAAATCAATGATACAACCTCTTAACATATCTTCCAGAACCTGAATAACCCTTTCTGACTGTCCATCTGTCTGTGGGTGAAAAGCAGTGCTAAAATCCAATCGTGTACCCAACGCTTCCTGCAACTTCCGCTAAAACCGAGATGTAAACCTAGGGTCTCGATCAGAAATTATCGACACTGGCACCCCATGCAGTCGCACTACCTCCGCCACATATAACTTGGCCAACTTTTGCAGTGAGTAGTCGGTACGAACAGGTATGAAATGAGCAGATTTTGTTAACCTATCCATAACTACCCACACCGAATCTTTCTTGGTGGGGTCAAAGGTAACCCACTCACAAAGTCCATTTTTACTCTTTCCCACTTCCATAACGGAATTTTCACAGGTTGCAATAATCCCAAAGGCAATTGGTGCTCAACCTTAACCTGCTGGCACGTCAGACATTTCCCAACAAATTCAGTCACCTCTCGTTTTAATCCAGGCCACCAGTACACCTCTCGCAAGTCTCGATATAACTTATTCCCTCTAGGATGCATGGCACAGAGTCCACCATGAGCCTCTTTTAGAATTAACTGCCTCAATTCGGGGTCCTTTGGAATAGAAACCCTTCCACGAAAGCACAGAACTCCTTCAATGTTCAACCCAAAATCCTCTCTCTCACCATTCTTAACTTGCTGGAATCGGAGAGCTAATGAATCGTCCTTCAACTGTTTTTCCTTAATCTGCTCAGTCCAAGTAGGCCTTACTTGCAGTTCTGCCAACAAGCTTCCATCGTCGTACAGACTTAAACGTGCGAACAAGGCTCTCAAATCAGTAACAACCCTTCGACTCAACGCATCCGCCACCACATTAGCTTTTCCTGGGTGGTACTCTATCGAACAGTCGTAGTCTTTAAGCAACTCCACCCATCTTTGTTGCCTAAGGCTCAACTCCTTTTGAGTCAACAAATACTTTAGGCTCTTACGATCTGTGTATATGATGCACTTTTCCCCATATAAGTAGTGTCTCCAAATTTTTAACGCAAAAATCACCGCTGCTAGCTCCAAATCATGCGTAGGGTAATTCACCTCATGAGCCTTAAGCTGTCGCGATGCATAAGCGACCACCTTGCCCTCTTGCATCAGTACGCAACCTAACCCCACATGCGACGCATTGCTGTATACAGTAAAGTCCTTCCCAGACACCAGTTGAATCAACACTGGCGCTTCGGTCAATACCTTTTTCAACTGATCAAAAGCTTTTTGCTGCTTCTCGGTCCAGACAAATGGTACTCCTTTCCTTATGAGTTTTGTTAAGGGTGCCGCCATTACCGAGAAACCCTCCACAAACCTTCTGTAGTAACCTGCCAACCCCAGGAAACTCTGAATTTTCGATACTGACCTAGGTGGCTTCCAATCCAGAATCGCTTCAATTTTACGAGGATCCACCTTAATCCCCTCGACAGAGACCACATGCCCTAGGAAAGTTACCTCCCTCAACCAGAATTCACACTTGCTGAATTTTGCATAGAGCTCCTTTTCCCTTAACACTTGCAGTACAATACGAAGATGCTCATCATGCTTCACCTCCGTCTCAGAGTATACCAGGATATCGTCGATAAAGACGACTACGAACCGATCCAAGTAAGGTTGGAATACTCGGTTCATCAGATCCATAAAAGTTGCAGGTGCGTTCGTCAACCCAAACGGCATGACCACAAACTCATAATGTCCATATCGAGTTCGGAATGCTGTTTTATGAATATCCCCTTCTTTTACCCTTAGCTGATGGTATCCAGAACGAAGATCGATTTTGGAGAATACCGAAGCTCCCCTAAGCTGATCAAACAGATCATCAATCCTTGGTAGTGGATACTTATTCTTAATCGTCAGTTTGTTCAACTGACGATAATCGATGCACATGCGCATCGTTCCGTCCTTTTTCTTCACAAACAGGACCGGTGCTCCCCAAGGAGACACACTAGGCCTAATGAAGCCTCTATCTAGCAACTCTTGAATTTGAGCCTTCAATTCCACCAACTCCTTCGATGCCATCCTATAGGGTGCAATAGATACTGGAGCTGTTCCAGGCAACAAATCGATTCCAAACTCAACTTCCCGATTCGGGGGTAATCCAGGAAGCTCTTCCGGAAAAACATCCTGGAATTCCCTAACAGTTCTGATGGTCTCCACAGTCAGATCCTCAATTTCAGCTTGGCTTACCAAAGCCAGATATGCCTCGCACCCCTTGCGCATTAGTTTCTCAGCCCTCAATGCCGATACTACATTGGATAAGTAATCCATTCGTTCTCCAATAATCATTACCTCTTCATCACTGACAGTTCTTAACACCATCCTCTTAGCTGCACAATCCAAAGTTGCCTTATGCTTGGTCAACCAATCCATCCCTCACAGGTTGAGCCGGTCGCACAGCCCCTTGTTCGGCCACCTGAGCCTGAGTGGCCCTCCTAGGACAATCCTTAATCCTATGCTCCTTAGACCCACAAGGAAGACAAGCCCCAGAACGCTTCTAGCACTCTCCTTGATGCATTCTGCCGCAATCCCCACAAGCTTGCGGTCTACCTATATTCACCGGAACTGCTCGAACCGGTTCCTCCATCCTAGCTCTCTTAACATTTCGATTTGCAGCACCCGCTGGTCCAGCATCCCTCCTGAACCGATTCCGATCCCTATCACGATTCTTCCATTCGATTTGTTTCACCTCCTCGGCTATCTTAGCCTTCTCTTCCAGTGCAGCGAAATCTCACTCTCTCTGCGGAGCTATGAGCACCCTTAACTCATCTCTGAGACCATCCTCAAAATGAACGCTGCGCTCGTATTCAGTGGAAACGATGCCATTAGCATACCGACTCAATCGTAGAAACTCCGCCTCATATTCAGCAATGGTCTTATTCCCCTGAGTCAGATTCAAGAACTCCTTTCTGCGTGCATCCACATAGCTAGCTCCAACATATTTTGCCTTAAAGGTCTATTTGAACAGCTCCCATGTTACCCTCTCAGCTGGGGTACCCTCTCTCACAGTAATCCACCACTGATACACTTCATCCCGCAGCAACGACACCGCCCCTTTCAACTTCTGTTCTACTGAGCAGTCCAAGTCATCCATGATCCGCTCTGTGGCTTCCAACCAGTACTCAGCCACATTTGGGGCCACTCCAGATACGCCCCTAAAAATCTCAGCTCTGTTGGCCCGAAGGCGTTCAGAAATGGACCCCCTATTAATGGGCCCGATGTTAGCTCCGGCCACCCTTTCCAAAACCCTCAACATGGCCTGAGACAGAGCATCATCCCCTGCGGCCCGATCATACGGCCCATTTTTATTAACCGGTGGTGGACGTGCCTCGCCAGCTGGCATGTGTTCAGATGACGCAGACCCAGCTTGAGTGCTACCTCGGCCTCGACCACGGCCTCTTCCCTGAGTAGCCCTTGTACTCATAACGATTTATCTGATTAAGAATTTTATGACATTAGTTTACTGGTTCCACTATTTATTACAGAATGTCTTATGAACAGATAGAGTTTCAGAGTTATTTTTGCGTAATCACGATTTAGCTACGGTCTCAGTTTTGTAGCCCTAATATCATATTATCAATAGCACTATCTCTACGGTTCAGTACTATCTACAGTATTACTTCCAGTCCAGTTCCATAAATATTTAAAGCAGAAAAAGAACACTTACAGACTTGGTGCCAGGGATTCAGTGTGCCACTTCTTTATCAGTCCATAAAAACCCATGTTTTTGTTTACCGAAAATAAAAAGATTTGATTTGAAAACACTTTTATTTTAAAACTATTGATTTAACCCCGTTTAACAATAGAAAAACTTGAACATTCTTTGAAAAAACTTACCATTTCCAAAAATACCCTTCTTAGGCCTAAGTTTTTGAAAAAATTTTCGGACCCGATCCACAGCCGAGTTGTTGCAACCAGGCTCTGATATCACTAAATGTAACACCCCAAACCCAGCCTGGACGTTATGACCGGATCTGATGCGCCACATCGAAGAGTTCAAAACATTTCGTATTACTTAGTTTGGAAAACTTAGTTGGTGTTGTTAAAGATACTTTTAAAAGTAGGTTAAAGTGAATGGAAGTTGTGCACCAGGTAGGAAACCAGGAAGGAGAGGAGGTGAGTCCGTCGGACTACTTAAGTACCAAGCTCCCTTCGGATCCAATCCTAGACATGCACACCGCCATTCCCACACTCTAACATCTCGTATAATTTGGAGAAAACCATTTGGTTATGTCCATCTTAAGAAAATGTTTAAGGTTGAAAAACGTTTGCTTAAAATATTAATTTTCTTGGAAAAACATTTACTTTGCAGAAACTTTGCGCGTCATCGTGATCTTTTAAAAACGAGTAGTTTTTATAAAACGAACCCTAGTGCTAACCAGTTTAATAATCCCCAAAATAAAATTAATTAAAAAGAGCGGCCTTATTACAACATTAAGCATAATAAAAATAATCCAAATTAAATTCTAAACTTATTTAAAATCGGCAATCCATCTTCATGGCCACTCAGAATCCCGCCCAGCTCCAAGTCCACCAACTAGGGCTCACCTGCAAGGATGGAAGGGAAAAGGGGGTGAGTTTGGGAAACTCAGTGTATACAGAAACCCATCAAAAGCCCAAATCAGCTCGAGCCCATTGGGCCTAAGTCCTATTCAGATAGCAGTACACAGTGGACCGAAGCCCTTTTCAGAATACAGTAGAAAGGCCTTAGCCCCTTTTTACATAACAGTGTGGCCCATAGGCCCAGTACAGTAACATAAGTAACAATAGTAGTAATGCACGCAAACTCATCTGGGGAGACTACTCAACCCACCAACCGCTACACTGCCCTGTACCAGCCCTTCACTCCATGTGGGGAATATCTCAACCCACCCAGCCCTACACTCCACAGTTGCAGCAACGCTGCTCAAATATCAGTAAGTTGAGGCAAAGCCTCCAGTACGTGGATGAACCACTTTCATTACTTCCTCCATCAATTACCCCAAGCCCATGCAATAGATATTAATAAAGCATATCATATACAATACAGTATTAATCAATCATGCAGTTTAGCCAATTTAAACCCTAGGGGTATTTCGGTAATTATGCTCTTTTGGGGTAATTTCATACTTACTTAACTACACACGTTATTTCAGTAATTTTTAGCCGTTTTATGCAATTTGGTCCCACCATCTAACTAACATGCTACTTTGCCCATCTCTTACCTTTATTGGTCTGTAAGCCCATTGGGCCCAGTTTTGGCCCAACGAGGCCCTTTTTTTTCCGAAGTACGTTAAAACGTCACACGAACTTACTTACCACTTTGCGGTGCCAGATCTAACAATTACTCTATGTCTTGAGAGCATTCGCATACTCACAAGCCTATGAAATGCCGGAATTTTGGCATTTCGGCTTTTATCCGAATTAACTAAGAAAGGGTGTTCGGTACACACCTGACTCGCGACGACTGCTACTGAGATCCCTTTCGATGTCCTACAATTTATTAGCACAGTTCTTATTTACAAACCATAATCACTAAACCCCCAAAACTTACTTATCCATGATCGAACCATATCCCTAAAAGCCTTTGAACCCTTACCTTTTTGCCAAAATCGATAGCTAGCTCCGAATCTGATTGTTCCAATGATTAACGCTTTTGATTCAATGCTTAAGAAGACTCTAATCAGAGGAAGAAAACATCAGTTACAATCCCTTTAAGCCTTATGCTCAAATCGACAGCCTTCCTAATTTTTAGGGATTTTAGCTTTTCCTAACATCGTAAAATAAGAATAGATCTGAGATGATAAGTACTTACCCCTTACTCCTACTTGATTTCCACGCAATCCGGTGTAGATTTATCCTTAGAACAATGGTAAAACCCGAATCCAAGGGTTGAAGGAGGTTCGGCTATAAGCCCCCCCAAATCTATGGTTTTTCGGCTTTTGGGTGATGAAGGAGATGACAATATGGAACTATAACCTTGATGTAAAATTGCCGTCAGGTATCTAGGATTAAGAAAAGATAATTGTGGATTAATAAAAACAAAAGAATATAGAAGGACCTGGCTTTGAAGAAATCGGCACAAGCAGTGATCACAGGATTTCGGCTTTTGCGACTTCAGAAAAGGTGCTGATGAATAGCGGGTTTGATGAATGGTTTTGAAGAAGAAAAAAATAGAAAAAGAAGAATACGGGAGGTGGTAGTTTCGGCTAGAGAGGAAAAAGAGTGAAAAGACAGCCTTGTGATGTCTGAGCAGAAGAGGACGGCACCACTCAATACCCTAGGTGCCGAAATACTAACCTCAAAACCCTCTGCCGATTTTTCCCCCTTCAATTCCCAATATTCGGCCAACTCCTATCCTCTCTCCTAATCCTATAAATCTCTCCCCTTATCACTCATTAATCCAAGCGTTTGGACTGATCCAAACTCTCCTTTAGCAGAATCCACCTGGACTCCAACACTACCCCTCCTGCACTTAAAAATAAATGCATCTATTTGTCAACACAGGGAATCGATCCCATGCCTCCCTCAAAGCTCCACACGCCACCTTTTTAGGAGCCTAGTGGCGTCACCCTGGCCACTTTACCAAGGCTCTTTTTGTGATGCAATTTGCCCATGACTCCACTTAAGGCCACTTAGCCAGAACCCCTAACCTTTTAAGTCCAAAATTCAAAAATTCAACCTGGTTTTGGCCAACACATGGGCCTTCTATAAGCCCATTTACCTACTCAAAATATTAATTTCACATCCAAATACGAAATTTTAAAATCTTTACAAAATATTGAAAACCGCGAATAAATCCGAAAATCAGGATGTTACATCACCTAACTTTGGTGTGGCGTTCTCCTATCATTCTACTTTCCATCCGAACACCTTAAACAATATAAGATTTGGGGCGATGCTCGATATAGTTTCAAATCTTTGTTGAAGTTTAAGTTAGTTCACCATTCCAACCAACTATCCTTTCTTCACTTGTTATCCTAAACCGAGCCTGTCCAAATCCTTCCTATTGTAACGCCATGATTTTCAGGACTTTTTGGGATTTCTCTGAGTTTTGGTGAATCTTGATTTTTGTATGATCTGATTGTATAAATCATGTTTAAGAATGTTAGTGGGCCTCTAGAAGGCCCAAGTCTAAGTTAAAACCTGGTAGATTTAATAAATTTTGATTTTAAAAGAGAAGGGGGTTCTGGAGTATTGGGCTTTTAAGATTAAATTGGTAGAATAGGCCACAAGAAGACCTATGGTAAAGTGGTAGGGTGATGCCACTAAGGTGCTAAAAAGGTGGCGTGTGGAAGTCAAAGGGGAGGTAAGGTTCAAGTCACAAGGTAAGCAAATAATGGTATTTTTTTTATGAGCAAGAATGGTATTTGATGAAACTCAGGTGAAACTCTTTCAGGAAGAGTTTGAGTTGTTCAGGGGATTGAGTAATGGAGGAATAAGGGGAGAAAATCAAGGAGTCTGAGCAGGAAGCAAGAGTTGGCCATATCGGGGTCTCCGTAAGTGCAAATTCGGCTAGGTCTCTTAGTGTTTGCAATCTCGACATTTGGATTAGTGGTTGCCGAATTATTTTTATGCATTTTCGGGATATGTTTGGTCATTCTCCTGTTCTACTGAAATAGGGAAGGGAACCTTAGGTTTTTCTCTTTTTCTTTCTTTTGCTAGAAGCTGAAACCTACACCCTACACTTGTGCCGACTTGTGTAAGATAAAACTATCATCCTTTCTCTTCTTCAAAATTGAATTCTATCATCTCCTCCCCTCTTCTTTTCTCTTTTCTTATTGACCTTCATCTTCTTCACCTTTGTTATCCCTCAAAACCAAATGCATGCTGCCGATTTCTCCTTAGCCAAACCTATATCCTCCATATTTCTCTTCTTCTTTTCGTCATTAACCCTTATCAAAGCTGGTTAGCCGAATCTCCATTGAAGCCGAACCTCTCATCCTTTCTTTCAAACCGAAACTTTTCTACACTAAGGTACTTCAGAAGCCGGATCTTTGATTATACTTTTCTCTTCTTGTGCGGTGGTTGGATCTACAGTAGATCGGGAGTAGTGTCATAACGTTTTAGGTAAGTGCTCGAATCTTTCATTAGTTACTCATGTTTTAAGGTAAAAACCGAAATCCCTATCAACTAAGGGTGGCTAACGTTTGGACTAAGGGCATATTGGCCTCCTTCTTTTGGCTTTGTGTGCACTAGTGTGGACAAGGGGGACATTCAGCAAAGGGCTTCGAAGGCTAACACTGTTGGACATCTAGATCTAGTCCAAATTTCGGCAAAGGTAAGAAGTTTACGGCCTAAGGTGTTAATGGCCGAATATGGTAAGGAGTTTAATACATGATTTGTAGTCTAACATGTGGATACCGATTGTAGGATATCGTAAGGGGATCCCGTCGTCAATTTTTCGCAAAACAGGTGTATAAATGACACCCACATATATACCAAATCGGCAAAAGCCGAAAGTCGAAATGTCAAAGAGCTGATATTTTGTGAACTTGCGAGCGTGCGAGCGCTCATGAGATAGTTTGTTTGTAATCCTAGTAATCTCAAGCGGTAAGATTGCAGAGTGCGCAATTTCGTGCACTTCGGTATATTTGGGCTTAATGGACCGAAATCGGGTTGATGGGCCAACGGGCCCAATTCGATAAAAACGCTCGGTAAGTGTTTCTGTTAATACGTTAATGGCTGTAATATGCATAAAAACCCTAAAATAGTAAATTTACTAAAATACCCCTAAGTATGAAAATTACTATTATACCATTAGGTGCAAAGTGACCGTTATACCCCTAGGGTTAATTTTGACTGAAATACATGATATTCTGATTCTGTATGTTGTATGCCATGACATGTATATTTGTTCTGTATCTATTATGGCCCTATGGGCTTCATTCTAAATTCTGTATAGGGCTAAGGCCCAACTTAATCTGTTTCTGTAGTTTGATCTAATTTGGGCTATGCTTGGGTTATTTTACACACTGAGTTTTCCAAACTCACCCCTTAATTTGATCCATGAAAGAAATCCCCAACCATAGTGGACTTAGAGCTGTGAGGGATTCGGAGTGGCCACATGTTCTGCAAATTCGATTTTCTTCATGTGTTTTGATCAGCCTTTACTTACTTTAATTGTTTCAGATTTTAAGTTGTAATAAGGCCGCTCGTAAATTTTATGGTTTTATTAATTGTTTTACTTATACTCGATTTAAACTGTTAGATTCAGGCTGTGTGGGTTTTTGTTCAAAATTAATAAACGATTTCAAAACACAACGAACATAACAAATGGATAACCTAAAGACTTAATTAATCGGTGTTTTTTTTCTTAGTCAACAATTAACCATTGTTTTACAAAATCACCCTGATTACCATAAACAAAGAACACAACCAACCGTAAGTCAATGTGACACGTCAGACTTGGCCATAACGTCCAGGCTGGGTTTGGGCCGTTTTATTTAGTGGTATCAGAGCCAGGTTGCAACAAGTCGGCTGTGGAATGGGTCTAAAACAAACAAACAAACAAACAAACAAAAGTTTTTGGAAATTTTAAAAAATAAAACAAAGATTGCAAATCCGATTTTCTAAAAATTTAGATTCTGAGAAGGTGCCACACGGAATCTCTGGCCCAAGTCTGTAAGTATCATTTTAAACTTTTCTGAATGTTTCTAAATTATCAGCTATATGCCTAACTGAAACCCTATTATGATACTCTAGTTAGGGTGATATTGAAACTGTAGGAATTTTGATAAGTAGACTAAAACTGTAGCTAGGTTACGATTCCGTGAAAAACAAACTCAAAATTACTGTTTGTTCATCAAACATCTGTAATAAACACTGAAATATTTAATTGATGCATAAAATTCGTAATCAGTTAATATGTTATGAGTACAAGAGCAGCTCGTGGAAGAAGCCGTGGACGTGGCTGAGGTGGTGCACGGGCTGGATCTTCGTCTTCAGGACATATGCCGGTACCACCGGCAACAAAAGTGGAGTCTCATGATCGAGGTGCCGGGGATGACGCTCTATCCCAGGCAATGCTTCGTGTTCTGGAAAGGGTTCCCGGGACAAGTACAGGTAACAAAATTTAAGGATCTATTTTTGAGCGACTCCGGGCTAATGGAGCGGAGATCTTTAAGGGCGTATCTAGTGTAGCCCTGAATATGGCTGAATACTGGTTAGAGGCCACGAAATGGATTATGGATGATTTGGACTGTTCCGTAGAGCAGAAGCTAAAGGGAGTCATATCATTGCTATGAGATGAGGCTTATCAGTGGTGGCTCACTGTGAGAGACGGGACCCCAGCTAACAGGGTGACTTGGGAGCTGTTTAAGAGGGCCTTCAAGGGAAAATATGTTGGGGCGAGTTATGTGGACGCCCGCAGGAAAGAATTTCTGAATCTGGTTCAAGGGGGTAAGACAGTTGCTAAGTACGAGGCTGAACCGGTATGCCATTGGGATAGTCGCTACAGAGTATGAACATAGTGTGCGCTTCGAAGATGGTCTTAGAGATGAACTTAGGGTGTTGATTGCTCTGCAAAGGGAGCGTGACTTTGCTGCTTTGGTGGAGAAAGCTAAGATAGCTGAGGAGCTGAAGCGTACTGAAAGACAGAATCGTGAGAAGGATCGGAACTGTTTTTGGAGGGATTCAGGACCTTTGGGTGGGGCAAATAGGAATGTTAAAAGAGCAAGAGTGGAAGAGCCAGTTCGAGCAGTTCCAATGAATGTTGTTAGACCGCAAGTTTGTGGGGACTGTGCTAAGGTACATCTGGGCGAGTGTAGGAGACATTCTGCTGCTTATTTCCGGTGCGGATCTATGGAGCATAAAGTTAAGGACTGTCCTCAGAAAACAGATCAGGTTCAAGTTGCAGAACAGAGGGTTGCTCAACCAGTGAGAGGTGGACCACAACCACCGAGAGGATGTGGGCAAGGTATGGGTGGTAATGGAAATGGTCGGGGTCAAGGAGCACTTGCAAGGGTGCTAGAAATGCTGAGGCTCGTCAGCCAGCGTTGGTATATGCAGCTCGTCGTCGAGAAAAGGGTTATGCACCCGACGTCATAACTGGTACATTCTTGATTTCAAGCATGCCGTACAATGCTTTGATAGATATTGGATCTACTCATCCGTATGTTGCATGAGCCATATCTGGGTCGTTTGCTGTGCACTCTGAGGATACTGTGAGCGGGGTATTGGCACTAAGTTCTTTGGGCCACTCGGTTAGGGTAGACAAACTGTATAGAGACGTGCCTTTAGAAACTCATGGTAAGATTTTCTCTGGAGACATGGTGGAGTTACCGTTCGGAGAATTCGACCTCATTCTGGGAATGGACTGGCTTGTTAAGCATAGGGCAACTCTAGATTGTGCCGCTAAGCGAATGGTGTTAAAGATCGTGGAGGGTGAGGAGGTTATGGTGATAGGTGAGCAAAGGGATTATTTGTCCAATGTGGTGTCAGCGTTGAGAGCCGAGAAGTGGATTCGTAAGGGTTTTGAGGCTTATTTGGCATTTGTAAGTCAGTCAGAGACTAAGGGACTGACGGTGGATAAGGTTAGAACCGTTAAGGAATTCCAAGATGTTTATCCAGAGGAGCTTCCGGGATTGCCTCCGAATTGAGAAGTCGAGTTTGGAATCGACTTGTTGCCTGGAACGACACTAGTGTCCATTTCACCATACAGGATGGCACCGAAAGAGTTAGTGGAGCTGAAAGCACAGATTCAAGAGTTGTTGGATAGAGGCTTTACTAGGTCGAGTGTGTCTCCGTAGGGAGCACTAGTGTTGTTTGTGAAAAAAAAGGGATGGGACGATGCGGATGTGCATCGATTATCAGCAGTTGAACAAACTAACGATTAAGAATAAGTACCCTCTACCAAGAATCAAGGATCTATTTGACCAACTTACAGGAGCTTTGGTATTCTCCAAAATCGATCTTCAATCTGGATATCATCAGTTAAGGGTCAAGGAGGTAGATATTCATAAGACGGCATTCAGGACTCGGTATGGTTATTACAAGTTTCTGGTTATGCCATTTGGACTGACGAGCACTCCTGCAGCATTCATGGATCTGATGAATCGTGTATTCTGACCATTTTTGGATCGATTCATAGTCATTTTTATTGACGATATTCTAGTATATTCTGAAACTGAAGAGAAGCATGTTGAGCATCTCCGCATTGTGCTGCAAGTGTTGAGGAAGAAGAAACTTTATGCGAAATTCAATAAGGGTGAATTCTAGTTGAGAGAGGTAACCTTCTTAGGTCATGTTGTCTCTGCTGAGGGGATCAAGGTGGACCCTCGAAAGGTTGAAGTGATTCTGGAGTGGAAGCCACCTAGGTCGGTGTCAAAAATTCAGAGTTTCCTGGGTTTGGCAGGGTACTACAGAAGGTTTGTGGAAGGTTTTTCTGTGTTGGCAGTACCATTGACAAAGCTTATAAGGAAAGGAGCACCGTTTGTTTGGACTGAGAAGCAACAGGAAGCTTTTGAGAAATTGAAGAAAGTTCTGACCGAGGCACCTGTATTAATTCAGCCAGAGTCTGGGAAGGATTTTACCGTGTACAGTGACACATCACATGTGTGTTTGGGCTATGTGTTGATGCAAGAGGGTATGGTGGTTGCTTATGCATCACGACAGCTTAATCCTCACGAAGTAAACTATCCTACTCACGATTTAGAATTGGCAGCAGTAATCTTTGCACTTAATATTTAGAGACACTACTTGTACAGAGAAAGGTGTGTCATTTACACGAATCATACGAGTCTTAAGTACTTGCTGACTCAGAAGGAGCTGAACCTTAGGCAACGAAGATGGATAGAGTTGCATAAGGATTATGATTGTTCAATTGAGTATCACCCAAGCAAGGCTAATGTGGTAGCTGATGCCCTAAGCCGTAGAGTTGTATCTGATCTAAGAGTAATGTTTACTCGTCTGAGTCTGTATGATGATGGTAGTTTGTTGGCTAAGTTACAAGTAAGGCCAACCTGGGTGGATCAGATTAGGGAAAAGCAGTTGAAGGATGAGCCTTTAGTTTCTCGATTCCAATAAGTTAAGAAAGGGGAACTTCTGTGTTTGGGTTGAATAGTGAAGGAGTTCTGTGTTTCTGATGAAGAGTTTGCATTCCGAAGGACTCTGACTTAAGGGAGTCAATACTGAAAGAAGCTCATGGAGGACTTTGTGCTATACATCCTAGAGGGAATAAGTTGTATCGCGAATTGCGAGAATTGTATTGGTGGCCTGGGCTTAAACGAGAAGTAACGGAGTTTATGGGGAAATGTCTGACATGCTAGCAAGTGAAAGCTAAGCATCAACTACCTTCCGGACTTTTACAGCCAGTGAAGATACCACTTTGGAAGTGGGAGAGGGTAACCATGGACTTTGTGAGTGGGCTACCCTTGACACCGACGAAGAAGGACTCGATTTGGGTAATTGTGAATAGGTTGACCAAATCTGCTCATTTCATACCTATCTGCACTGATTATTCACTTCAAAAGTTAGCTAAGTTGTATGTGGCCGAGATCATTCGACTTCATGGAGTCCCAGTCTTAATTATTTCTGACCGAGATCCTAGGTTCACATCTCAGTTCTGGAAAAAATTGCATGAGGCATTGGGAACGCGATTGAACTTTAGCACAGCTTTTCATCCTCAGATTGATGGTCAGTTGGAAAGGGTTATTTAGAATTTGGAAGACATGTTGAGAGGATGCGTTATTGACTTCTGAGGTAGTTGGAAAGATTACTTGCCATTGGCAGAGTTTGCATATAACAACAGTTATCAGGCAGGTATCCGAATGACACCATAGGAAGTGCTATATGGACGTAGGTGTCGTACACCTAGTTGTTGGACTGAATTGGGAGAACGCAGGTTCTTGGACCTGAGTTGGTACGAATACTGAAGATAAGGTCAGAATAATCAGATATTGGTTAAAAGAAGCATCTGATAGGAAAAAGTCGTATGTAGATTTGAAGCGTAAGGAGATTGAGTACTCAGCGGGTGATATGGTCTTCTTGAAGGTTTCTCATTGGAAGAAGATATTAAGGTTTGGTAAGAAGGGCAAGTTGAGTCCGCGATTCATCGGTCCTTATCAGGTTCTTAAGTGAGTCGGTCCAGTGGCTTACCAATTGGAATTACCTCCGGAGTTAGATAGGATTCATGATGTTTTTTAAGTCTCTATGTTACGGCGATATCGTTTTGACCCTACTCATGTCGTGCCGGTTGTAGAGATTGAAGTGCAGCCTGATTTGACTTTCGAGGAAGAGCTTGTGCATATATTAGATTGAGATGTTAAGGTTCTAAGAAGAAAGTCAGTTCCATTGGTAAAGGTACTCTGGCGTAATCATGGTAGAGAGGAAGCTACTTGGGAACCAGAAGAGGCGATGCGCCAACAATACCCTCATCTATTTGGATCAGGTAAATTTCGAGGACAAAATTTCTTTAAGGAGGGTAGAGTTGTAACGCCCTGATTTTCGGGACTTTTCAGGATTTCTGTGAGTTTTGGTGAATCTTGATTTTTGTATGATCTGATTGTATAAATCATGTTTAAGAATGTTAGTGGGCCTTTAGAAGGCCCAAGTCTAAGTTAAAATCTAGTAGATTTAATAAATTTTGATTTTAAAAGAGATGGGGGTTCTAGTGTATTGGGCTTTTAAGATTAAATTGGTAGAATAGGCCACAAGAAGACCTATGGTAAAGTGGCAGGGTGACGACACTGAGGTGCTAAAAAGGTGGCATGTGGAAGTCAAAGGGGAGCTAAGGTTCAGGTCACAAGGTAAGCAAATAAAGGTATTATTTTTTTTATGAGCAGGAATGGTATGTGATGGAACTCAGTGAAACTCTGTCAAGAAGAGTTTGAGTTGTTTAGAGGATTGAGTAAAGGAGGGATAAGGGGAGAAAATCAATGAGTCTGAGTAGGAAGCAAGAGTTGGCCGTATAGGGGACTTTGTAAGTGCAAATTCAGCTAGGTCCATTAGTGTTTGCAATCTCGGCATTTGGATTAGTGGTTGCCAAATTTTTTTTGTGCATTTTCAGGACTTGTTTGGTCATTCTCCTGTTTTGCCGAAATAGGGTAGGGCACCTTAGGTTTTTCTCTTTTTCTTTCTTTTGCTAGAAGCCAAAACCTACACCCTACACTTGTGCCGACTTGTGTAAGATAAAACTATCATCCTTTCTCTTCTTCAAAACCGAATTCTCTCATCTCCTCCCCTCTTCTTTTCTCTTCTCTTATCGACCCTCATCTTCTTCACCTTTGTTTTCCCTCAAAACCAAATACCTGCTGCCGATTTCTCCTTAGCCGAACCTATATGCTCCATATTTCTCTTCTTCTTTTCGTCATTAACCCTTATCAAAGATGGTTAGCTGAATCTCCATTGAAGCTGAACCTCTCATCCTTTCTTTCAAACCGAAACTTTTCTACACTAAGGTACTTCAGAAGCCGGATCTTTGATTATACTTTTCTCTTCTTGTGCGGTGGTTGGATATACAGTAGATCGGGAGTAGTGTCATAACGTTTTAGGTAAGTGCTCAAATCTTTCATTAGTTACTCATGTTTTAAGGTAAAAACCGAAATCCCTATCAACTAAGGGTGGCTAACATTTGGAGTAAGGGCATATTGGCCTCCTTCTTTTGGTTTTGTGTGCGCTCGTGTGGACAAGGGGGACATTCAGCCAAGGGCTTCGAAGGCTAACACTGTTGGACATCTAGATCTAGTCCAAATTTTGGAAAAGGTAAGAACTTTAGGGCCTAAGGTGTTAATGGACGAATATGGTAAGGAGTTTAATACATGATAGTTATCGACTTGTAGTCTAACATGTGGATAACCGATTGTAGGATATCGTAAGGGGATCCCGTCGTCAATTCGCCGCAAAACAGGTGTGTAAACGACACCCACATATATACTAAATCAGAAAAAGTCGAAAAGCTGAAATGTCGAAGAGCCAGCATTTTGTGAACTTGCGAGCGTGCGAGTGCTCGTGAGATAGTTTGTTTGTTAATCCTAGTAATCTCAAGTGGTAAGATTGCAGAGTGCGTAATTTCGTGCACTTCGGTATATTTACGCTTAATGGACCAAAATCGGGTTAATGGGCCAACGGGCCCAATTCGGTAAGTGTTTCTGTTAATACGTTAATGGTTGTAATATGCATGAAAACCCTAAAATAGTAAATTTACCAAAATACCCCTAAGTATGAAAATTACCATTATACCCCTAGGTGCAAAGTGACCGTTATACCCCTAGGGTTAATTTTGACTAAAATGCATGATATTCTGATTCTGTATGTTGTATGCCATGACATGTATATCTGTTGCATGGGATATGGGTTATATTGATGGAGAAAGCGTTCTGGTGGCTATGCCACAAATATCTGTATCTAGTGACTCAGTCACAATATCTGTTCTGGCAGCCATGCTCCAATTTCTGTGGTGTGTAGCGGATGGGTGGGTCGAGTTGTCTTCCCACATGGTGTAAGGTTGGTACGGTTGTGTATACGGATGGATATGGGTTGGGTTTTCTGCATACATGAAATATCTATTCTGTATCTGTTATGGGCCTATGGGCTTCATTCTAAATTCTGTATAGGGCTAAGGCCCAACTTAATTTGTTTCTGTGGTTTGATTTGATTTAGACTATGGTTGGGTTATTTTACACACTGAGTTTTCCAAACTCACCCCTTAATTTCATCCATGCAGGAAATCCCCAACCATAGTGGACTTGGAGCTGTGAGGGATTCGGAGTGGCCACATGTTCTGCAAATTCGGTTTTCTTCATGTGTTTTGATCAGCCTTTACTTACTTTAATTGTTTTGGATTTTAATTTGCAATAAGGCCGCTCGTAAATTTTATGGTTTTATTAATTGTTTTACTTATACTCGATTTAAACAGTTAGATTCAGGTTGTGTGGGTTTTTGTTCAAAATTAATAAACGATTTTAAAACACAACGAGCGTAACAATTGGATAACCTAAAGACTTAATTAATCGATGTTTTTTTTCTTAGTCAACAATTAACCATTTTTTTGCAAAATCACCATGATTACCATAAACAAAGAACACAACCAACCGTAAGTCAATGTGACACGTCAGACTTGGCCATAACATCCAGGCTGGGTTTGGGGCGTTACACCTATCCTTATTTGTTTCTAGCCTAATCTACTATCTAAGACTTAGCCAGTTTTGAGACCTCATTTTATTAACATTAAACCTATTAAGCAAATCCAAACAATTTGCCAATCTTGTAAATGACACTTCTCGAAGACGAATGGCCAATCATATGTGGACTCGACCCAATCGATTGAGCTGAATCACGTCATTTGGTATCAGAGCCAAGTTAAAACAAGGAGTGCCAACATTCGTGGCAATCTCAAAATAGGTTCGTAAAAAAAAATTCAAGCTCTCCTATTGTAATTCGAAAGTATTATTGAAATGAAAAAAAAATACGAAATTAAAAAAAAGTGATGTATTGAAAGTTCTTTATTATTCTTTGTAAATTCGATCATCAAGTGTTCGTTCTACTCTCAATACCCCCCAACGCCACACTTAAACCGAAACTTTCTTTGTTTTAGCCTACCCTACACAGCTTACAATATATCTCTTGAAACCACTTTGAAACCAATCCCAAAGCCATAAGTAAGTCTAAAGAAACGAAATACGAAATCACAGGCTAAGAGTGTGTAAGTGCATTAAACTATCGAAAAAGCCTATTAAACGAGTGCAAACATGAGTGAGAGTGAAAATTATTAAATTTTCTTTTCGAGTGATTAGTGAGGCTTTGTGTAACACTCCACACCCGGCCTAGATGTTATGGCCGAATCTGGTGCGTCACATCAAACCATTTATCAAATTTGATCTTTCCGGTGAAAATCCATTACTGAATCTAAATTCTTTTATTATTATTAAACTAAAGTTCTCATTAAAATGTTTACAAATTTGTTTGCCTTTAGTATATTACCTCATTTAAAATCGCGGAAGCATTTTGAAAACTTTGTTGTTGGAAGCTCGTGCTCCTTAGAAAAATCATGCCATTTTGAAATCTCGAGTTTTCCTAGACTAGCAGTTCAGTATAAGAAATCACAATCCAAATTAAAACTTAAAACCTACCTACGGCCTCATTACATAATTTAAAAACCCAAAATGAAATCTAATTGCAATTAAAAGAAACAGAAACAGTAGTGCGGCCATCTCCGAGTCCCTCGCAGCTCCAAACCATCTAAGCTTAGGGATTACCTGCACAGTTAGAAACGGGGTGAGTTTACGAAAACTTAGTGTGTAATCCCAATAACAAACAAATAGTGAATAACACGGTATTAGTACAATTTGGGCCAAAGCTTTATTCATTCTCGACACATACTGGGCTGAAGCCTTTCGTTTAACGGTTACTGGGCCGAAGCCTTTTCATAAATCATATCACTGGGCCGAAGCCTTTACTGTAAACAATATGGCCCATAGGCCCATTTCACTATCACATGAAATACCGATGAATGTACGCAAGCCCATTTGGGGAGACTACTCAACCCACCATCCGCTACTCTCCACCCGTACCAACCAAGCTCTCCATGTGGGGAGTAACTCAACCCACACAACTAAACTCTCCACTGGCAGCATAGCTGCTTTATCATATAACTAGAGGCCTAGCCTCTTTTAATAACTGGGGCAAAGCCCTTTTTGATAAATTGGGGCAAAGCAATTTTCGGTAAACTGGGGCAAAGCCCTTTTAGGTAAACCGGGGCATAGCCCTTTTAGCACTTCCTCCATTTATAAAACCCAACCTATGCAACATGTCATGTATGAAGAATGTCATGCCCATATTTGAATCAAACAATCACAGTCAAGTCATTCATATCACCAACATATATTCACAATCAAATCCGTCAACCACACAGTCCAAGTCAGTCACTTGCCTACAAGGGCAAAATAGTCATTTAACACCCTAGGGGCAAAATGGTAATTTTACCCCACAAAGGTATCTCGATAATTCTACCCTACAAGGGTATTTTGGTATTTCTACCCTACAAGGGTATTTCGGTAATTCTACCCTATAGGGGTATTTTAGTAATTCTAACCTATAGGGGTATTTCGGTAATTCTACCCTATAGGGTTATTTTAGTAATTCTACCCTACAGGGGTATTTTGGTAATCCTACCCTATAGGGGTATTTTGATATTTTACAAATCGAGAGTATTTTGATAATTTCAAAAATCAGGGGTATTTTGGCAATTTTACAAGCCAGAGCTATTTTGGTAATTTTACAAACTAGGGGTATTTTAGTAATTTTACAAACTAGGGATATTTTGGTAATTTTACTAATCGAGGGTATTTTGGTAATTTTATAAACCAAGGGTATTTTAGTAATTTTTTAAATTGAGGGTAAAACGGTAATTTTGTAAATCGAGGGTAAAACTATAATTCTATAAATCGAGGGTAAAATGGTAATTATATAAATCGAGGGTAAAATGGTAATTATATAAATCGAGGGTAAAATGGTAATTCTATAAATCGAGGGTAAAATGGTAATTCTATAAATAGAGGGTAAAATTGTAATTCTTTAAATCGAGGGTAAAATGGTAATTCTATAAATCGAAGGTAAAATGGTAATTATATAAATCGCGGGTAAAATGGTAATTTTATAAATCGAGAGTAAAATGGTAATTTTGTAAATCGAGGGTAAATGGTAATTTTGGAAATCGAGGGTAAAATGGTAATTCTATAAATCGAGGGTAAAATGCTAATTCTGTAAATTGAGGGTAAAATGGTAATTCTGTAAATCGAGGGTAAAACTGTAATTCTATAAATCGAGGGTAAAACGGTAATTTTACAAATTGAGGGCATTTCAGTAATTTGGTAAACTAAAGTATTCTAAACAGGATAACAATACGAATGGGCCTAAAGCCTATTCTCGGCCCAAATGGGCCCACACGCTCGTGTGGCCCTTTTAGTCCAAATCTAGCCACAAATATGAGATTCACCTAGCCTAGTCCAATATTTACTACACAATCAAACAACTTATCCAATTGGGCCTTAGGCCCATTGGGCCCACATGACCCCTTTCGGCCCATCGCGGCTCGAAGTACCCATCCTATAGCTAGAGTAGTGAGAAATACACACCTGATTGGCGACTGGAGTTAATCCACGCTCCGAGCACTCTTAGCCGACGCCCAACCCAAACGAGCACGCCATAAAGCGAAAGGGATTAGCCAAGAAAGGTACCTTTACTCTCCTCATGGTTCACTCTATTTAAAGCCAGCTTCCCATCCCCTCTTATATTAGCTTCCCAATGTGGGATCCCTCCAACATCAGAGTTTAAATTCAACACCAACTCTTGCCGCTCCCTATTACCAAAATAAATGCTCTTTGATTGCCATGAGTTTCGAACCCTGGACCTCCTTGCCAACTCTATGACGCTACCTTCCTGCCTCTTCACCACAGGCTCTTTTTGTGTCATATTTTATCCCCAATTAATTATAAGGTCTAAAGGCCAAAGTCCAAGTTCCCTTAAAAAAAACCAGAATAAATTGCAAAAGCCAAGGGTTGAACCCAAGCTCCTATACAACCTTAATTACGCCACAACCACTAGACCACATGCTTTCTTGTGTCATTTATTTAACACAATAATTTAGAAGGCCCTCATCCAAGCATCCAGGTTTTTTTCACTTAATACCAAAATTTTTGCTAAAGCCCAAGTTTGAACCCAAGATTTCTCCAACACTTCTCAAGGCCATTAACCACTAAAGTAGACATTTAATTGTGTCATTTCATTGCACAATTAAATACCTAAATAGAACATCCTTACGGACCCACACTCAAGGCCCACTACTTCTAGGCCCAAATTCGGGGTGTTACAATTCTACCCCCTTAAAGAAATTTCGTACTCGAAATTTCCCACTCTTAGACTACACCATCACACTTCCGCTGATAATACTAACATACACCCAAAACATTTATCCATCGGAGCGGATAGATTTCACATGCGAACAATTTCTACATTTCCAAAACACACACCAAATAAATACTAAATCTAAATTGAAGCATTACAGTTTACTCTACCTAGAGAGTTCCAGTATAGTGCTACTATCTATAGTAGTTTCTCAATATAGCCTTTCAATCTATAACAGTAAACAGAGTTAGAGAACTTACAGATTTGGTGTCGGAGACTCGGTGTGCCACACTTCCAATAACATCTTTTCAGAAACAAGTCAAGTTTTGTTGATAAATTTCAAAACAAAATTTTAGAAAAACCCTAATTTTGGAAAAAGAAAAGAAAAAAATAACAATAATTTTCTGCTACCCATACCACAGCCGAGTTTTGTAACCTGGCTTTGATACCATTAAATGTAACACCCCATACCCGGCCTAGACGTTATGGCCAAATCTGGTGCGTCACATCAAACTATTTTTCAAATTTGATCTTTCCGGTGAAAATCCATTATTGAATCTAAATTCCTTTATTATTATTAAACTAAAGTTCTCATCAAAATGTTTACCAATTTGTTTGCCTTTGGTATATTACCTCATTTAAAATCGCAGAAGCATTTTGAAAACTTTGTTGTTGGAAGCTCCTGATCCTTAAAAAAATCATGCCATTTTGAAATCTCGAGTTTACCTAGACTAGCAATTTAGTATAAGAAATCACAATCCAAATTAAAACTTAAAACCCACCTACGGCCTTATTACATAATTTAAAAACCGAAAACAAAATCTAATTGCAATTAAAAGAAACAGAAACAGTAGTGTGCCCATCCCCAAGTCCCTCACAGCTCCAAACCATCTAAGCTTAGAGATTACCTGCACAGTTAGAAACGGGGTGAGTTTACGAAAACTCAGTGTGTAATCCCAATAACAAACAAATAGTGAATAACATGGTATCAGTACAATCTGGGCCAAAGCCCTATTCATTCTTGACACATACTGGGCCGAAGCCTTTCGTTTAACGGTTACTGGGCCGAAGCCTTTTCATAAATCATATCTCTGGGCCGAAGCCTTTACTGTAAACGATATGGCCCATAGGCCCATTTCACTATCACATGAAATACCAATAAATGTATGCAAGCCCATTTGGGGAGACTACTCAACCCACCATCTGCTACTCTCCACCCGTACCAACCAAGCTCTCCATGTGGGGAATAACTCAACCCACCCAACCAAACTCTCCACTGGCAGCATAGCTGCTTTATCATATAACTGGTGGCCTAGCCTGTTTTAATAACTGGGGCAAAGCCCTTTTTGATAAACTGGGGCAAAGCAATTTTCGGTAAACTGCAAAGCCCTTTTCGATAAACCGGGCATAGCCCTTTTAGCACTTCCTCCATTTATAAAACCCAACCCATGCAACATGTCATGTATGCAGAATGTCATGCCCATATTTGAATCAAACAATCACAGTCAAGTCATTCATATCACCAACATATATTCACAATCAAATTCGTCAACCACACAGCCCAAGTCAGTCACTTGCCCACAAGGGCAAAACAGTCATTTAACACCCTAGAGGCAAAATGGTAATTTTACCCCACAAGGGTATCTCGATAATTCTACCCTACTAGGGTATTTCGGTATTTCTACCCTACAAGGGTATTTCGATAATTCTTCCCTACAGGGGTTTTTCAGTAATTCTACCCTACAGGGGTATTTCGGTGATTCTACCCTACAGGGTTATTTCAGTAATTCTACCCTACAGGGGTATTTCGAAAATTCTACCCTACAGGGGTATTTCGATATTTTACAAATCGAGAGTATTTTGATAATTTCACAAATCAGGGGTATTTTGGTAATTTTACAAGCTAGGGGTATTTTGGTAATTTTATAAACAGGGGTATTTTAGTACTTTTACAAACCAGCGATTTTTTGGTAATTTTACTGATCGAGGGTATTTTGGTAATTTTATAAACTAAGGGTATTTTAGTAATTTTGTAAATCGAGGGTAAAACGGTAATTCTGTAAATCGAGGGTAAAATGGTAATTCTATAAATCGAGGGTAAAACGTTAATTCTATAAATCGAGGGTAAAATGGTAATTCTATAAATCGAGAGTAAAATGGTAATTTTGTAAATCGAGGGTAAAATGGTAATTTTGTAAATCGAGGGTAAAATGGTAAATCTGTAAATCATGGTAAAATGGTGATTCTGTAAATCGAGGGTAAAACGGTAATTCTTTAAATCAATGGTAAAACATTAATTTTACAAATTGAGGGCATTTTAGTAATTTGGTAAACTAAAGTATTCTAAACAGGGATAACAATACGAATGGGCTTAAGCCTATTCTCGGCCCAAATGGGCCCACACGCTCGTGTGGCCCTTTTAGCCCAAATCTAGCCACAAATATGAGATTCACCTAACCTAGTCCAATATTTACTACACAATCAAACAACTTATCCAATTGGGCCCGTAGGCCCATTGGGCCCACATGACCCCTTTCGGCCCATCGCGGCTCGAAGTACCCATCCTATAGCTAAAGTAGTGAGAAATACACACCTGATTGGCGATTGGAGTTAATCCATGCTCCGAGCACTCTTAGCCGACGCCCAACCCAAACGAGCACGCCATAAAGCGAAAGGGATCAGCCAAGAAAGGTACCTTTACTCTCCTCATGGTTCTCTCTATTTAAAGCCAGCTTCCCATCCCCTCTTATATTAGCTTCCCAATGTGGGATCCCTCCAACATCAGAGTTTAAATTCAACACCAACTCTTGTCGCTCCCTGTTACCAAAATAAATGCTCTTTGATTGCCATGAGTTTCGAACCCTGGACCTCCTTGCCAACTCTATGACGCCACCTTCCTGCCTCTTCACCATAGGCTCTTTTTGTGTCATATTTTATCCCCAATTAAATATAAGGTCTAAAGGCCAAAGTCCAGGTTCCCTTAAAAAAACCAGAATAAATTGCAAGAGCCAAGGCTTGAACCCAGGCTCCCACACAACCTTAATTACGCCACAACCACTAGACCACATGCTTCTTTGTGTCATTTATTTAACACAATAATTTAAAAGGCCCTCATCCAAGCATCCAAGTTTTTTTCACTTAATACCAAAATATTTGCTAAAGCCCAGGTTTGAACCCAAGATTTCTCCAACACTTCTTAGGGCCATTAACCACTAAATTAGACATTTAATTGTGTCATTTTATTGCACAATTAAATACCTAAATACAACCTCCTTACGGATCCACACCCATGGCCCAATACTTCTAAGCCCAAATTTGGGGTGTTACACTTTGCGGTGAGGATCTAAACTTTTATTAAAGACATGGAATGAGGCATGAATGGGAGCGATGCCAAAACAACCTATCATGAAAAGGAGGACTCGATGCCTGTGTGTGCAAGAAAGCTTCTTGTTGTCAAAAGAAGCCTAAGTATTCAAAGTTTTGAAAATGAGCAACAACGGGAGAACATCTTCCATTCCCGATGTCAAGTACAAGGAAAGGTTAGTATCTTGATTATCGATGGTGGTAGCTGTACCAATGTGGCAAGTACCCTTATGGTGGAAAGATTAGGCTTAACAACCACCAAACATCTAAGCCCCTACAAACTTCAATGGCTCAATGACGGTGGTGAAATCAAGTTAACCAAACAAGTGCTCGTTACTTTTTCAATTGGAAAATACGAGGACAAAATACTTAGTGACATAGTTCCCATGCATGCAGGACACTTGTTTCTTGGAAGGCTGTGGCAATATGATCGAAGGGTCACCCATGACGGGTATACCAACCGGTATATGTTTAAGTATCAAGGAAAGAATATCACTTTGGCTCCGTTGATGCCAAAGAATGTTTTCGAGGTTCAAATGAGAATGAAATCTTCTGTAAATCAATTGAAAGAAAAAGAAAAGAATGAATTTGAAAAAGAAAGAAAATAAAATGAAAAAGAAATGAGAAATGAGAAAAAGAACACAAAAATAGCAAATGAAAGAGAAAAGAAGAATGAGAAAAGAAAAAGAAGAATGAGAAAAAGAAAATGGAAAAAAAAGTTTGATTGCAAAAAAAAGAGAAGTCCGGAAAGCGTTTTTATCAAGACAAACCGTTATTGTACTCCTATACAAGGAAAACCTTCTTAACACTAACAAATTTTCCAAGGATTTTCCTTCTACTATTTTGAACCTTTTACAGGATTTCCAAGACGTTTTCCCAGAAGAGACTCCGAGTGGGTTACCACCCCTTCGCGGGATCGAGCACCAAATCGTGCCCAGAGCTATTATCCCAAACTGTCCTGCCTATAGAACGAATCCTGAAGAAACCAAAGAGTTACAAAGGCAAGTCAACGAATTGATGGAAAAGGGCTATATTCGAGAAAGCCTTAGCCCCTATGCCGTTCCAGTTCTATTGGTGCCAAAAAAGATGGTACACGGTGAATGTATGTCAATAGCGTGCTGTAAATAAAATCACGATCGAATACTAACATTCGATCCCTCGGCTAGACGATATGTTAGATGAACTAAGTGGAGCCAAACTATTCTCGAAAATCAACTTAAAAAGTGGATACCACCAGATTCGTATGCAAGAAGGCGACGAGTGGAAAACTGCCTTCAAAATGAAACACGGTTTGTATGAGTGGTTGGTTATGCCGTTTGGCTTAACCAACACTCCTAGCACTTTTATGAGACTAATGAACAATGTTTTAAGACCTTTCATTGGCAAGTTCTGCATTTTTTATTTTGATGATATTCTCATCTATAGCAAGACGTTGGAAGATCATGTGTTACATCTTAAGTCTGTCCTTGAAACTTTATGTAAGGAAACTCTATTTGCTAATCTTAAAAAATGTACTTTTTGTTCTGATAAAGTTATTTTCCTTGGTTTTGTGGTTAGCTCGCAAGGATTGGAAGTTGACCAAGAGAAAATAAAAGCTATTCAAGAGTGACCAAGAATTACAACCATTAGCCAAGTTCGAAGCTTTCATGGGTTGGCAAGCTTTTATCAGCATTTTGTGCCCAATTTCAGCACTTTGGCTGCGCCATTAGCAAGTTTGATAAAAAAGAACTCTACATTTCATTGGGGAGATGAGCAAGAGAGATCTTTTATTGAGATTAAAAATTGTCTTACTAATGTACCTTTACTTTCTTTGCCTGATTTTTCAAAAACCTTTGAACTCGAGTGTGATGCATTAGGTGTTGGAATAGGTGTTGTTTTAACCCAAGACGAACGACCCATTGCCTACTTTAGTGAGAAGCTTAACGGAGCCTCACTCAACTATCCGATCTATGATAAGGAGATGTACGCACTAGGTCGGGCTCTCGAGACGTGGCAACACTATTTGTGGCCAAAAGAATTTGTGATTCATTTCGATCACGAAACATTGAAGCATTCAAAGGCCAGCATAAGTTGAATAAGTGGCATGCTAAATGGGTCGAGTATCTTGAGTCATTTCCCTATGTAATTAAGTATAAGAAAGGTAAGGATAATGTGGTAGCCAATGCCCTATCGAGGAGGTATATATTATTGTCTTCACTTGAATCAAAATTGCTTGGTTTTCCTTTTTTAAAGGACTTGTATGCTACTGATGTTGATTTTTATGATATCTATTCTGCTTGTGAGAATTTCGCTTTTGAGAATTACTACATGTATGACTAGTATTTATTCAAAGAAGGCAAGTTATGTGTTCCACAAGGCTCTGTCCGAGAACTACTTGTCCATGAAGCATATAGTGGAGGCCTCATGGGACACTTTGGTGTTCACAAAACCTTAGCAACACTTAACGAAGATTTCTATTGGCCTAGGATGAAGTGAGACGTGGAGCGAATATGTGAGAGGTGTTTGACGTGTAAAAGGGCCAAATAAAAGGGTCAGCCGCATGGTTTGTATACTTCTCTGCCCGTGCCCAATGCATCTTGGATGGATATATCCATGAATTTTTTCCTTGGATTACCTAAGATGGAAACGGGGAAGGATTCTATTTTTTTATAGTTGATCATTTTTCTAAAATGTCCCATTTTATAGCTTGTACAAAGACTGATGATGTTGTTTATATTTCAAATCTCTTCTTTAGGAAATTTGTTCACCTGCACGAAATTCTGTGAACCATCGTTTCCGATCAAGATTCAAAATTTCTTAGTCACTTTTAGAGATCTTTATGGACTAAACTCGGGATCAAACTATTGTTTTCAACTACTTGCCACCCTCAAACGGATGGACAAATGGAGATGGTCAACCGAGTCCTATCCACCTTACTACGAGCTGTCATTTGAAAGAATTTAACATCATAGGAAGCTGTTTGCCTCATGTCGAATTCGCCTACAATTGCTCTGTTCATACGTCAAACAAACATATGCCTTTTGAAGTAGTTTATGGTTTTAACCCATTAACGCCCCTAGATCTAATTCCTTTACTTAACAATAAATTAATTCATGTTGATGCTAGGAAGAAAGTTGATTTTGTGAAAAGTCTACATCAAAAGGTACGAGCCAATATAAAGGCAAAAATCGAGTCATATGCATAACAAGCCATTAAGGGGCGCAAAAGGATAATTATCAAAATCAGAGATTGGGTTTGGGTTCATATGCGTAAGGAACGCTTCCCAGCCCAACCACGGTCTAAGTTGCTTCATCGAAGAGATGGACCCTTTCAAGTTCTAGAACGCATAAATGATAATCATATCGGCTTGATTTACCGGGTGATTACAACATAAGTGCAAGCTTTAACGTGGATGATCTTTCCCCCTTTGATGTAGATTTCAACTTGGGGAAAAGTCACTTTGAAGACGGGGGGAATGACGTGACCACGCCCTAAGGCTCAACAAGCTCTAAGCTTCATCCCATCGAGTTACCCAAAGGACCTATCACTTGAGCTCAGGCTAAGCGCCTTCAAAAAGCTGTTTCAGCTTTGATCGTTCAGCTTTGGAACGACAATGAGCTCCAAGATGAAGGAATAGATCAGCCCAGCTTATTACAAGCTCCATGCACCTTAGTGCAAACTGGTTTCAGCTCAACTCAAGCTTGCCGAGCCTTATCTAGCTCAAATCAACTCACTTGAGCTTAATTCAGCTCATTTGAGCTAAACTTAGTTTCTTTCTAGCTTGTTTTCTTTACCATTTAAATAAATTAAGTGTTTGCTTTAATTATAATTATTAATTAATTATTTTCTACAGCTCAAATCTGAATTTCATAGCTCATTTCAGCTCATTAAGTATTTTCATATAATTTTGAGCTAGCCAAAATTATTATGTCAGGTAGATAATATTTAATTTTATTAATTTGTGATAATTAATTTGTCTTGATGTTATTTCTCTGAGTTTAGTCGAATCTATGAAGAATTAATTGTGTTCATTTCCCTTGTAGATTCAGCTGAATATAGGAGAGCATTTAAGCTAGGTGCATGCACAGTTTTATTCAATGAATGGGAAGATTCATGCACAACCAGGTTCAAGGCCAAAGAGGGTTCATGAATGGTTTGCTACATGAATTTCTAACTGATGGTTGGCTTACCTAAGTACCTATTCGACCAAGGAGTAGTTATCTAATTAATGGCCTAAGTTTAATTCATGAATGAAGTTAAAAGAAGATGCATGGACAATAAGTTACAATGAATGGGAGAATGCATCTAGTTCTTGTTACATGAATTGTTTGTTGTTCATTTGGCTTCTCTAGGTGACTAGTCAACCAAAAAACATCTATTGGATGTGACATACATGCCATAGCCGAATTTGGATCACCCATTAAACTCCCATTCATTCATCTTTTTCAAGCCATTACCTTGGTCCATGAAGCTACCCTTTGAAGCTCCAATCAGCTGAACATGGACCTATTTTATTTATGAACATTTTCTAGAATATTGCAGCATATTCATAGCCGATTTACTTAGTTATTAAGCTTGGACATTTGACCATTCGACAATCCTTTTCAAGGCTATAAATAGTTTGTTCAAATCTGTTGTAAAGGACTTTTGGCCAAATTATTAATGAAACTTTGTTTTTGTGAGGTTTACTCCCTCTCAAATTTTGTACGAGTTTCGAGAGACTTATTTAGTGAGCTAGTGGCGTCAACTTAACTCCTTTTCTGAACTTATCACCTAACTTTGGTGTGGCGTTCTTCTATTATTCTACTTTCCATCCGACAACCTTAAACAATATAAGATTTGGGGTGATACTAGATAAAGTATCGAATCTTTCTTGAAGTTTATGTTCGTTCACCATTCCAACCAACTATTTTTTCTTCACTTGTTATTCTAAATTGAGCCTATCCAAATCCTTCCTATCCTTATTTCTTTCTAGCCTAATCTACTATTTAAGACTTAGCCAATTTTGAAACCTCATTTTATTAACATTGCCAATTTTGAAACCTCGTTTTATTAACATTAAACCTATTAAGCCAATTCAAACAATTTGCCAATCTTGTGAACGACACTTCTCGAAGACGATCAGGCAATCATACTTGGATTCGAGTCAATCGACCAAGCTGGATCATGGCAGATTTCTTTTATGACTGCTCAGAGATGTATGTGAAAGTGTTATGAAGCTTATCTTGCCTTTGTGTTGAATACGAAGGAGTCTGAGTTGAAAATTGAGTCAATGCCGCTAGTATGCGAATATCCGTATCTATTTCCGAAAGAGTTGCCCGGATTGCCTCCAATTAGGGAATTGAGTTTGGCATTGAATTTGTTCTGGGTACTGCACCTATTTTGATTACTCCGTATAGTATGGCTCCGATGGAGTTAAAGGACTTAAAAGTCCAGTTACAAGAGTTAACAGAAAAAGGTTTCGCTAGACCTAGTTATTCTTTGTGGGGCCCACCGATGCTATTTGTGAAAAAGAAAGATGTTTCAATGAGATTGTGCATTGACTACCGAAAGCTCAGTAATGTAACCATAAAGAACAAGTACCCTTTACCAAGAGTAGATGACTTGTTTGACCAATTGAAGGGAGCCACAGTATTTTAAAAGATAGGCTTGAGGTCCGGTTAATACCAGTTGAGAGTTAAAGATTTGGACGTACCGAAGACTGCATTTCGGAGAAGGTATGGTCACTATGAATTTTTGGTTATGCCTTTTGGTTTAACGAATGCTCCTGCGGTATTTATAGATTTAATGAACCGTATTTTTCGACCATACTTATATCAATTTGTGGTTGTTTTTATTGACGATATACTGATTTATTCTCATGATGAGACCGAGCATGCCGAACACTTGAGAACAATTTTGCAAATCTTGAGAGACAAGCAGTTTTATGCTAAGTTTAGTAAAAGTGAGTTTTGGCTTCGAGAAGTCAGATTCTTGGGGCACATTGTTTCAGGTGATGGCATTCAAGTAGATCTAAGTAAGATTTAGGCTATTATTGAATGGAAACAGCTGAGGAATGTGTCAGAGGTTAGAAGCTTCCTAGGCTTAGCTAGTTATTATAGACAGTTTGTTAAAGGATTTTCCATGATTGCTACTTCGATGACGAGATTGTTACAAAAGGATGTCAAGTTCGAATGGATGGAAAAATGTCAACAGAGTTTTAAGAAACTAAAGGCATTATTGATTGAGGCTCCAATTTTAGTACAACCTGAACAGGGAAAAGAATTTGTGGTTTAGAGTGATGCATCCTTGAATGGATTGGGCTGTGTACTTATGCAAGAAGGCAAGGTGATAGCTTATGCCTCGAGGCAGCTGAAACCGCATAAGAAGAATTATCTAACGCACGATTTGGAATTGGCTACCAATGTGTTTGCTTTGAAGATTTAGAGACATCATTTGTATGGTGAGAAATGTCTTGTGTATACTGATCATAAAAGTTTAAAGTACTTAATGACTCAAAAGGATTTGAACCTACGACAATAGAGATGGCTAGAGTTGATAAAAGATTATGAGCTAGTGATTGATTATCACCCGGGGAAGGCGAACATGGTCACCGATGCCTTGAGTAGGAAATCCTTGTTTGCATTGAGGACTATGAACACTCAGTTGGCCTTATCAGATGATGGTTCGATTCTAGCTGAGTTAAGAGCTAGACTAATGTTTCTCCAAGAGATTTATGAAGCTCAGCAAAGTGACGGTGATTTGCAAGTCAAAAGAGTCCAATGTAAATCGGGTATGGAATCAGATTTTCAAATTAGTTCTGATGGTTGCTTTCCAAGAAAGGATTTGTATTCCTAACAACACCGAGTTGATTCAGAAGATTTTGCTTGAGGCCCATAGTGGTCGTTTGTCTATGCATCCGGGTAGCACGAAAATGTATAATAACTTGAAGAAATTGTATTAGTGGCCGAGTATGGAAAGAGATATTTCTGAGTTCATTTCGAGATGCCTAATTTGTCAACAGGTGAAAGCTGAACACCAAGTACCTTCAGGCTTACTTCAGCCTGTGATGGTTCCCGAGTGGAAATAGAACCGTATTACTATGGATTTCGTGATGGGTTTGCCTTTGACACCGAGAAAGAAAGATACTATATGGGTTGTTGTAGATCGATTGACAAAGTCGGCACATTTTATCCCAATACGCACTAAATATTCACTTGATAAGTTAGCTGAGTTGTATATTTCTGAAATAGTGAGGTTATACGAAGTGCCTTTATTGATTATATCGGCTAAAGATCCAAAATTCACTTCGCGATTTTGGAAGAAGTTGCAGGAGGCTTTAGGTACAAAGTTAAATTTTAGTATCGCTTTCCATCCGCAGACCGACGGTCAGTCTGAGCGAGTAATTTAAATTTTTGAAGATATGTTGCAGTGTTGTGTCCTTGAGTTCCAAGGTAATTGGGAAAAGTATTTACCATTGGTAGAATTTGCCTACAACAACGGTTTTCAGTTGAGTTTGAAAACGGCGCCTTATGAGGCATTGTATGGGTGTAAGTGTTGAACGCCTTTGTATTGGACTGAGCTCAGAGAGAAACAGATTCACGGAGTTGATTTAGTCAGAGAAACCGAAGAAAAAGTAATGATAAATACGTGATTGTTTGAAAGCTGCTTCAGATAGACAGAAATCGTATGCAGATTTGAAATGAAAAGAGATTGAGTTTCAGATCGGTGATAAAGTAATTTTGAAAGTGTCTCCATGGAAAAGGTTTTGAGATTTGGTAGAAAAGGCAAATTAAGTGCACAAATTTATTGGACCGTATGAGATCACCGAGAGAGCAGGTCAGTTTCCTATCGGTTAGCCTTACCATCTGAATTGGAAAAGATTCATGGTGTGCTCCATGTGGCTATGTTGCAGCAGTACCGATCTGATCCTTTGCATGTGATTTCACTGACAGAGGTCAAAATTTGACCAAATATGACTTATGGCGGTTAAGATTTTAGCCTAGGAAGTAAAATAATTGAGGAATAAAAGTATTGCCCTTGTGAAAGTTTTATGCCAAAGCCATGGGGTTGAAGAGGCTACATGAGAGACCGAGGAAACCATGAGAAACCAATACCCAAACCTTTTCACCGGTAAGATTTTCGGGGACAAAAATTCCTAAGAGGGAGAATTGTAACATCCGAATTAGAGCCTAGTCAGAACAGTGGTTTTGAGACCACAAATCCCAAGTAGAAATAATTATTTTATGATTATTAAGAGGTCTATGACATGATTGTATGCTTGTGTGAAAATTTCATGAAGAAATTTCATTGATAAAGTGTCCAATTTCACATTTAGGACTAAATTGCAAAAGCTACAAAATGTAAGTTCTAGAAGCCTTAAGCATGAAATTTTTATGGATTATTAATTAGAGGCCCTTAAATAGCAATTTGCCCAATTTCTATAATTATGGACAAAAATGGGCATGAATAGGAAAAATTTGAAAGAAAGGCCTTAAGGGAATTTTTGTTATTTTGTTAATAAAAGAATAAAATGGGAAAATAAAGCCAAAATTTGACCATCTTCTCCAACCCTTGGCCGAAATTATCAAGCTCTCCATAGCTAGGGTTTTTTCATCTTTCAAGCTTGATTGTAAGTACATCCTAGCCCCGTTTTTAATGCTCTTTACATTTTTGAAGTCTTCGTAACCTGATTTACTTATTTCTACCATTATTTTAAAGTAGGGTTCATGATTGAAATTTGACCCATGTATGACATGCATGTGTTTTAATGTTTAATGGAGGAATATGAATGTTTTATGTGTGACAAACATCTTTTACCAAGTGATTTCTAGTGAAAATGGCTAGAAGGACTTATTTGTAAAGTTGGTAAAATGGGTAGTAAGATGTATGATTTAATGAGAAATGTGGGCTTCTATGAGTATGTTATAAGTTTGACTAGGCTTGGATAACAAAGAAAATGAACACATTTCATTTTACGAGCCTAGGGACTAATTTGCAAATATGTGAAAGTTTAGGGGCTAAATCATAATTTTGCCTAAATATAGTTTTTGGACTGATTTGAATAATGTTAAGATTAAATGAGCTGATTTCCTATTATAGATCAAGAAAAACGGAGTCCGGACCTAGACCGGAGAAAGAATAAGATTTTGGACTAAATCGAATTAATTGTCCATATTTTGTATCGAGGTAAGTTCGTGTGCAAATAATGCAATGATATATCATGTTTGAATGTTTTATTTATGTATGAATCTCTATGTTTAATTATTATGATGAGTTCATGAACGAATTTATTGTCTATGAGCATGACATTGTGAACGAGTTCGACGAATATGTGTTATTGAGAAAATGTCGTTTGAACCTTAGGAATAATTTAGGATACAAAGTGACATGTCACTAGGAACTATGTGATTATGAGCTCATGAAATTATGTGTGTATGCGATTATGTGAATCCGGGTGCTAGTCTTGTACGTTTTACCGGTGGCTGGGTAGTCCGGCATGTGTTGCGGGCACTTATCAACTTGTGTGAGCAACCGGAGTAGTTACGTCCTAACTATTAGCTTGTGTGAGTAGGCCCATGATTAGCTCGAGAGTGAGCAATGTGTGATTATGCTATGAGGTAGCATGTGGCTACGTTTGAAGCACTATGTTCAAGTCTTTTGTGTATCCGATAGTATTCCGAGTGCTCAATGGGTAAACCTGTGAGTTATTCGACAAGTAAGTCAATACTGAGGAAATATGACAATGTGTTACGAGTTGGTATAGGTATGTATGAAAAACTCATATAAATGAGCTCGGTATGTAATGAACTTTTGGTAAGATTGAAAATGTGTAAGTTATGTATACAAATTTAAGTTATTCCTATGAATTTATGATGACACATATGGTGTGTATATATATATATATGATTATGTTGCTATTTATTTCCATGCGAACTTACTAAGCTTTATGCCTACTCCCCTCTTGTTTCCATTTTCTTATAGTATCGCCAAGCTAGCTCGGGGATTGAAGGACGTCGGAGACTCGATCACACTATCAACTGGACATTTGGGTATAGTTAGTCTCAACATTTTGAGTATGGCATGTCTAGGAACTTGGTCTTTTTGTTATATGTCATATTGGTCAAGCCAAATGTGTTGGCTTATGGTAATATTTGATTCATTTTGTATTTGGCCATGTGATATGGTTCATATTGATTATTTGGGTTGTAACCCTAATTAATTATGCATGCATGCAATGTTGATGTGGTTGCTTGTGGATGAAATGTGTGATGAATGGCATATATGCTAAATGAATGAATCGTGGCGAATAAGTATAAACAAAGCTATGGTATAATTGAGTAAATTGGAAGTAGGTTTACCATGATGAATAAATATGAAATTGGTGTGGGATGCTATATGAAAGCATGATGGTTTGGATAGGTGATATGTTGACATTACAAAGTCATGAATTAATCAAGTTTATGAGTATTTAGGTTACTAAATAGACTATGTTGCATGCCATCAAAAATGTATGAGTGACTGAGCATCTAAGGGTGACAAATGGCTTGGAAAATAGCCTCAAAGTTGTCCACATGGGTAGACACACGGGCGTGTGTCGAGGCTGTGTGTGACACACGGTCTGTCCCATGGGCGTGTGATTCGATCGTGTGTCCCCTACACCCTAATTAATGCAAATAGAATGCCCAGTAGTAAACATAAGGGTAGAGATACGGGCGTGTGTCTTTGCCATGTGAAGGGCACGACGTTAGGACATAGGCGTGTGCTCAGGCCGTGTGAAGTCTGCACCTGATTTTGGAATTTAATTTGCCACACGGTCTGAGCACACTGGCGTGTGACTTGGCCAGGTGAACCTATTTGTGCTGATACATCATAAACAAAGAGTTACACGGGTTGAAGATACGGGTGTGTCCCAAGCCACATGGGCGTATGTGACCACACGGTCTACCCAGACGAGCCTGTAACCCAGTTTCATGAAAAAAAAATTCTAAAGTTTTTCTAAAGGGACAACTTCCATGTGTATGAATGGTTTTAAATTCAATGAAGTTTTATGGCCGGTTGTTTATGTTTGTTGGTGTTTAAGTCCAGTAATGCCTCGTATCCTGTCCCGGTGTCGAACACGGGTAAGGGGTGTTACACTGAAATTAAATGTTGAGCTAAAAAGCCTTGAGTATGTTTGACCAAAGAGGATGCATGAGCTTTAATGTGCTGCTTTGATCAGCTGAATAATCTTGAAGAGTTTAATGACATCTTGAGTACTCCAATGGACATTAGGTGTAAAAGCCAAATGTGAGCAACCCCTTGTGTGTGAATGCACAAAATTGAATGGGCAGCTAGTGTTAAAAGAATCCCAGCTTGTGTGAAAGCTCTTAAGGCTGCTTGGAGAACTCGATGGTCAGGTTAGGAGAAAGGAATCATCAGCTCATCTTGTCCTTTGATGTTCACGAAAGGTTGCTTGGAGGAGCTAAACCATCAGCACGCCTTTCATTCAAGCCGTACAATGTATATAGCTGCACCAATTAATTCAGGAAATTAATTAGCTTAAGACATGTTAAATTCAGTAGTAGCTAAGACACATTAAAAACAGGTATTAAACTAAGACACATTAAACACTTTAATTAATAAATTCAGCTTAAAACAAATTTATTAACACTTATTTATTAACTTAGCTAAACTAACTAAATTAACTAAATACTTTAGCTTATTCAACCAGCTAAGGAATGCATAAATTAAACAGAGCTGGAATTAAGCTCATTAAGCTATGGTTGAGCTAAATCAGATCGCAAAAGATTGCAAGGAACGCTTGGCTGACTGGTCCATGATCGATCAATATGCCCAGCTATGGTCTCACCCCATACTTGGTCAACTCAGGCCGAAATAGCCTCCTTGAAATGTTTGGCTCGTGCACGAGTTATGGGACCTAAGGGTAGCTCCAAAGGCTCCTTGTTTACACTTGTGTGGCTCGAGGCATAGCCGTATCAGACACAGGCGTATGTCTCAAATGTGTGTGACACACGGCCATGCGCACAAGCGCGTGGTTTGTTCGTGTGTCCCTTACACCTAATATTCAAAACCTAAATTGTCCACACGGCCTAGCACATGGGCATGTGGCTGGCTATGTGACCCAAGTTAGAGAGTTACACGGGAATGGACACAGGCTGGGACACGGCCGTGTGCCTCACATCGAATGCCCACATGGCCTGGGACATAGGTGTGTCACTTGGCCTTTCGAATCACACGGCCTGGCCACACGGGCGTGTGTCCCCTGCACCTAAGTAAAATTTTGAAATTTTGTAAAAAAATTTCTAAGTTCCCGATTTAGTCCTGACTTGTTTCTAACTCATGAATTGGGTGTCGAGGGTCCATTTAAGGGACGATATGATTGAATATGTTTAGTTTTGGATATGAATAGTAAATAACATGAATGAACTGTATATTGTTCTGTAAATTTCGGTAATGCTCCTTAACCCTATTCTGAAGACAAATACGGGTTAGGGGTGTTACACACATCATGTGATTCGACAAGAAGGACTTGAGATTTGCCCAAACGCAAGGGGCCCAAAGTTAAAATGAAATTTATCATTTGGGTTCTTTATGATATAAGCCCAACACTAAGCCAGAGAGTAGTCCCTGATAAAATGAAATGAGATAGAAATGGGCCAAATCTTCAAGCTCAATCTGATCGTGAGCCAAGCTCAAAATTAATGATGGTCCAAGTCCTTCATGTGAAGGATGAACCTCTTGATGGATTTGAATAATTCATGGGTGATTTCAAGACTTTGTATTAAGTTTTATGTTCAATTTAATAAGTTGCATTTAAGTTATCCCATAGATTTTTATCATGTGTTTTCATATGCTAACTATGTTTAAGCATAAGTTTGTGTCATTTTTAAGTTTTTGTTTTTATCATATGTTATGTTATTTATGTTATGACTTTGTATTAAGTTTTATGTTCAATTTAATAAGTTGAATTTAAGTTATCCCATAGATTTTTATCATGTGTTTTCATATGCTAACTATGTTTAAGCATAAGTTTGTGTCATTTTTAAGTTTTTGTTTTTTATCATATGTTATGTTATTTATGTGTGTGTGATACGGGATGATGTGCATAAAAGTGAAAGCAGATCGTAAAATTTGTTCAAGTCATGGATTTGACCTAGGGCTTTAAACGTTGGGAAAGAAACTTAGATTTTGACAAACCTGAAACGCAATCAAATCCAAGTTAGATAAAAAAATTAAAATATATAACTAAGATAATTAAAATAGAATAATAAATCTACGATTAGAATAATAAGGAAGAAAATGAAGAAGATAGATGGAAAGATAAAAACATGGTTTATAGAAGTCCTAAGAAGCCTTAGAAACACGAAAAATCCACAACGCCCTTCAAGTGGCTCTAATTTCCCCTCCAATAAAGAAAACTTAGCAAGAAAAAGTTTGAAGATGATCCCTACAATCTGAAAATATTGTTAAAACCCTTCTAAAAGAAACTCAAGAGAAATTCTTGAAAAGAAAACTCAAAGAGAATTTATTAACTGAAAAGAGAAGTTGAATAATAATGAATTGTGTGATTTGTGTATAATGCAAAGACCTATATATAGGCTAGCTAAATAAATCTAAATAAAACTCTTAAGTATACTATAACTCTAATTAATCTAAATAAGAAGTAGTTTTAAACTAAACTTTCTTTTTGACATAATAATTATTAAAAATTTAGAATAATAAAATAATTAAATAATAAGAGCTGATAAATACAATATTGAGCCCATTTATAATAAAAATTAAGCCCAAAACCCGAACCCAATATGATTTAAACTTGAATTAAAAGCCCGAAACTCATAATTCTGTCATAATCCCGTCCAAAAATTTTGCTCTCGTAGCTTTCACTAAAATAGTCATAACTTGAGCTCCTAGACTCAAAATTAAGTGATTCAAAGTGCGTTTTGAAGCTAGGAGATAGATCTTTGAACTTCATGGAGACATATCAACCTAGAAATGCGAGAATTTCGTCCAAAAAGTCATCGCAAGTCTGTTAATTCCCAAGCTTGAAAATTGGCAGCTTCGGTGAATGTAATTCAATAAATTTCACCCCATCCATGAATGAATCATTCTCGTTTTCCTTGAAAAGATTCTTCCCTGAATATTTTACTTGATATAATCTTGGTTTGAATTGTTTGGCCTCTAATATTGTTGTTGAGTCTTGACGTAATGTGAGCCCATCACATGCATGAGTTTGAAGTTGGCCCTTGAGACTCGTATAATTCCCCCTTCCTTAAGAAGGTTTGTCCCCAAATATTTAGCTGCACAAAAAGAAACGAGATTAGTATTAATAATAAAATGAAAAAAATACTTACCTAAGAGTTTTTGTATGCCAAAACTATCTCCAGGATCAAAGATATTGTTTTGATTTCCTAAAGCAGCATGGATCAAGTATCTATCTTCAAAAACAAACCATCAATACTAAACAAAGAAATATTAAGCACAATGAGTGTTCAAGTAAAAAATAACATGTAACTTTTTTTGAATATACATGGTCATCTATAAGAATTTCCAATGATGAGTCAAGAATATCACATAATTATAAAAATCAAGAAGTTTAATATTATGATGTAAAAATTCATCGTTAAAGGTCAAGATAGAAAATTTTGTTGCAAGAGAAAATCTATAAAATGCTTTAAGAAACCTATTTAATGCAACAGAATTACTAGTTTTAACCTTTACAAATTTAGATAAACTCATAAAAATAATTAAAGTTGATTTATTAACACTTGACCAACGAGAAAACAAGTCATTAGAAAATTTAAAATCAGTAGTATGATTATCAAACACATGCAAGCTATGCCTACTTAATTCAATTTCTAATGTTTCCTTACATTTCTTACCTTGTAGCACTTGTGGAGAATTATCAATGTTAAACTTACTTCTTTCCCATAAGTAAAAGTGTCGACCGATGGTAGAGTGATGTAATTGGAAGTCCGTCAATGGATCCTTAAAATCCTGTAACAAGGAAAAACCACTAAACAAATTCGAGTTATGGCTAGTTAAAATATAATTATTCTTCACTTTTGCTTTAGTATTTTCTTATTTTTCATTTTCTTTTCCCACTTGAGAACTCTCTAATTTTACTTCATATGTACTTTCATGATACGATCTAGAGTTTGCGAAAGTATTTGAGTTGTTCGGCTAGGAACTGAAACAAAGCAATAGAAAGATGATAGTTAGAATGGATAAGTAGGCTTAAGGTCAAGAATGAACAATACTATGAAGGAGTATTTGTAACACCCCAAATTTTGTAAAATTATTTCTGTAATTATTTGACACAACTGTGTATCTGTTTCAGTGGTTAAGTGTTCTGGGTGTGTGTGTGAGGTCCCAAGTTCAAGCTGTAACACCCCGAACCCGAAACCGACACCGGAGTCGAACACGAGGTGTTAACTGGCTTTAACCCCTTACAAAATTTATTTTCCAGACACTGCCCAATCTGTGTACTAGTCGTTTTAAAAATCATATCTTGAGTTTCGTAACTCGAAAATCAGTTTCGTAATTTTTCCCAGAAACTAGACTCATGTTCCCATCTATGTATTTTTTTCTAGAATTTTTGGTTGGGCCAATTAGTACAGTTTATCAGTCAAAGTCTCCCAAGTTGCAGGGGTCGACTACACTGACCTTTGCCCATTACGACTTGGATATCTCCCTGAACGGGGCTTCAATACTGATGCCGTTTGTTTCTATGAAAACTAGACTCAGAGAGGAATCTGTACATATATGGTACAACCCCTAATTATCTCTGGTTAATTTATAATGAATTTCCGAAGTCGGAGCAGGGAATCCAGAAACCGTTCTGGTCCTGTCCCACAAAAATCTGATTATCTCTTAATATACTGCCCATATGATCTTTTCGTTACTTCCTCATGAAAGCAGACTCATCGAGCTTCGATTACATAATTTATTCATCAATTAATTCCACTCCTACTATTTTTAGTGATTTTTCAATCTCATGACACTGCTGCTGCCAGCATCTGTTACGAAAGTAACTAGGTCCATTTCATGCCTACCCTTGATCCAACTCAATCGAACATTCGTGCCATTTTCGCATGGCTTAAAGTTTACATGCCATAATTCAAACACAACGTACTAGCTTATACATGCCAAAATGATCTTCTAAGCACACTAAGAAGAAAGTACCAAAACTTGCTATCCGGTGTGATGACTTCGATGACGGCCCGACCCCGCAAAAATAGATGAGTCCAAGCAACCTATAATGGGTGACAAGGAAACACCGGGTGAGTTTATAACTCAGTAAGTCATAAGCAATGCACTACTATACATCAATAACATTATCACAAGAGGAAACAAAATGGAATGAGACAATTTACTCCATCCATACCGAACCATGCCATAGTTCCTCCAACCTATCGATTCAATTTCATATCAATTCATGCATTCACAATCCATATACTCATCAATAGGACATTGAAGCATTTTCATAAATCAATTTATTTTCGTTACAATCAAACAACAAAACGGCCTTTCACCCATCCTACGATAAATTTTTATGTACGTGACTTCAAGTATAGTTGTCACATAGGTTCAACTTACCGAGCTCAACACCAAGTATAAGCATAGCACATATTAGCCATGTACTCAAGACACTTACCCGATCCGCTGTCCGCGATCGACTCAATGGTGTCGCACACATAGTGTCCATAATGATTCACGAATGTATATTGAGCCCGCACACTCAGTGCTATATAATCAACTCGCACACTTAGTGCTACGTAATCAAATTGCACACTTAGTGCTACATAGTCAGACTCGCACACTTAGTGCCGCATGGTCAATTCGCACACTTAGTGCATCATATTCATTTCGCACACTTAGTACAACATAGTCGAATCGCACACTTAGTGCTGTACAATTTAATCCCGCGCACTTAGCGCCAATCTCATGGTCATAAATGGTTATCCCGCACGTTTAGTGCCGAGATCAACAACTCAGTACATCTTACCTCTTTTCTTTCATTCAACAATTTCATCATCACATACGTAAATGCATATATATATATATGTATATTTATTCATTCCATTCAGCATCAATACATACACATTATGACCATTTGAAATAATACCAACTACATGCTTAATGACTTACCTCGTGTTGGGTAAGACGGTTCCAACTCGGCTACTCGATAACCTTTTCTTTGCCTTTGCTCGATTCACCTCCTTTAACTCCTTGAGCTAAATCAATAATTTAACTAGTTTAACCACCTTGCTAAATATTTACAATCCAATTTCACATGTATATGTATGTTAGTATATTCGGCCAATAACCTCATGCAACTACCAAAGCCGAATCAACTAAATATACTTATGAATATATATATATATCATCATCGAAATCACCTAAGCTTAGACATCAATTTTTAATTCCAAGCAAGTTGCCGAATGCAACCTTACTAAATTTTCATGGATTCAATATACCATTACCATGGGATCAACAACCAAAAATTCATAGACAATTTAGGAAAATCACATTACAAATCTCAAATTCAAGCAAAGACCATGGCCGAAATGCATGTATACATGTACAATGTCAACTATAACATCATTTAAGTCCACATATAACTACATTTCTTAAGTTCCACATCTTAATGCCCATTATAGCCACTCCCCTAGTCTAAATCTAGCAATCGGCAACACCACCTTTCCACTATGTTAGCCGAATACTCATTCTCTTCCTAGTCCTAAGTTCGGCACCTCCAACAAAATAGCTTAACAATTTTCAACTTTCATGCTAACATAACAAGCAACTTAACACATCCATATAACTAGCATGCTAATAGCATCAAGGTATCAACTAGCTTTTATTTTTAAACTCCTTAGCCGAATCCTAACTCTCCAACAACCCCAAATCCAACCATGGAATAGATAGAATCTAGACTCATCACCCCAAAGGTAGGGTAAGCTTCCAAAAATATCATTGAACATACCTTGGTCTAAAGGACCACCTTGGCCGAATCTTGCTTCCTCTTCTTCCTCTAGTTAGAACAATTGCAAAAGAAAGAAAATATGAACACTCCTTCTTCCCTCCTTATTAAGCATTCAAACTCCCTCATTTTTCATGCCACAACATCAAACACTCCCCCTAGGCACAAGCAATGGCCGAATTCCTTCCAAGTTCTTTTCTCCCCTTCTTTTTCTTGGTTTTTCGGCTAGGAGATGGCAAGTATGACACCCATTTTTTTTTGTTCCCTTTTCTATTATTATCCCCATCATTTGTTCACCAAAGAAACATATTAAATTAGAATGAGTGGAGCATCATCACTCCTTGGCCGGCCACCATGAATTTTATGGGCAAATTGACATGCAAAGCCATGCTTCCTCAACCTATTATTAGTTAATCCTTATAATTCATCTATCATCTTTTCTAACTTCGTCAACTAGGTCCTTTTTGAATGAATTCACAATCCTAATGCTAATATTAAGCATTTAATTTCTCATATATTCACTGTCACACAACAATTTATGCAATTAAAACACGAAAATAAATTTTTGGCTCGATAATGTGGTCTCGAAACCACATTCCGACCAGGGTCTAATTTGGGTTGTCACACAAGCCTTAGCTTGGGTAGAATTTTGGTTTTTAGTTGAATAAAGCCTTACCTTTGATTAATAGGCTTATAAGTATTTGTTTATTAAATTATGCAAGAATGGGCCTACTGGTCTGGTGGATAAGTGGAGTATTTGTGTGGGGGAGGTCTTGGGTTCGAGACTAAACGGAGGCAGTATTTTTGCTGCTAATGCCGTGGAAGTGTTTGAGTTGGCTTGGGATACTGAGTATTTGCAACAATTGAGGTTTAGCGGGAGCAAAATAAGGGATTTGGGAGTTACCCAAAGCATTCCATTCGCTCTCTGCTGAATTTTTTCTACAATTTTCCCTTTCTCCACGTTCTTTTTTTTCTTTCTTTCTTTCCTTCTAGCCGAAAATCCCCTGGTTACTGGCGATTCTAATTTTTTTTAACATTAGTTTTTGGTCCTTTTTCTTCATCGTTAATTATCTCTAAGGTTGGCGTGAATTCGGTAAATGTGCATTTGTTTTATTTTTACGATTGTAGGTTTATTAAGAGATTGTTTTTCTATTTAGGAGACAATCGAAATTCTGTGGACTGCTAAAAACGATGCTCTAATCAGTGAGGAACTGACATTGTTTGATAGAGGTAAGGTCGTTGTTAACTTTTGGGATTTGTCTGTCTTTAGCAACTCGGTGTAAGTGACTGACTAAGTGACGTACTATTCAATAATAGGTTCGGGAGTGCTCGTGGTTGCATTAGCTTCGAAACAATACCAGGTGTGTACTTTAAATGCATTGAAAATGAGATTCAACAAAAGCCGAAAAGCTTACTGTTGACACCACACGGGCGTGTAGTCACCCGTGTGGTAGGCCGTGTGACAGTACACAAGCGTGTGGTCGATGAATCAGGCCTTGCGCAGGCGACACGGGGGCGACAGACACGGCTGTGTGAAGGCTGGTAGGCTATGTACGGTAGGCCGTGTGCGAGACACGGACTTGGTCAATTGGGCCATGTGGGCAACACGGGCTTGTGGGCACACACGGGTGAACCACACGGGCGTGTGGGAATTTGGGCCAGGCTGTGTGCCACACGAGCAGGCCACATGGGCATGTGAGCCCATTTTTCTAAAATATACTATAAGGTTGCACAGGTCGCCCAAGACGCCTGTGACCTGTCGTAGGGTCGATAAGCATTACTTAGACCCCTATTTTGTGATATGATACTGTGATGCATGTATATGTATATGTTTTGATCTGATTATGAGTATATGATTGTTAATCTGCACTATAGCATGCCATTCTTGTATGATGCATTGCATTGGGGTTGGTCTAATGAAGTGAAGGAAGAACTGAAGGGCTTCATTATCTGGTAGCTAAGTTGTGTATTTATGATATGCGTTGTATTATGGTACTCTATGGTGTGTAGGGTTGGATGGGTTGATTTTATCCCTATATTTGGTGTGTAGGGATGGGTGGGTCGATTTTATCCCCACATGGTGTGTTGGGTTGGACGGAGTTGGTGTGCAGGGTTGGTGGGCATGGTTCTGTTTTTCTGGTTTGATATACATGCTATATCTGAGATGGGCTGAAGCCCTAAGACTGTATCTAATTCTGTTTCTGAGCAGGCAAAGGGCCCCACCAAATTTGTAAAGGGCTTAGGCCTGAATTATGATTATATTTTACTATTTGATTACGCATGCTGAACTGTAGGGATGTACACATTGAGTTTGTGAAAACTCACCCTTTATTTGTTTATCTGTTTAGGTAATCCCCAGCAGTAGGCAGATCGGTGCAGTAGAGGACTCGACGGTGACCACAACCACATATGTTTTGGTTTATGAACTTTCTACTAGTGCTTATTCATTATTTCTGGGAATTTTGATGTAATTTTGGACTTGGACTTTTGGTTTTAATCTGGGCTTGAACTGTGATTTTGGAATATGAATAGCAACGCCAAAGCATGTTTTTCAACTTAACTAAGGTTTTTGTAAGTAATATGGTAACAAGAAGAATTTGGATTTTAAAGCTTCCGAGAGTTAAGAAATGTTTTCAAGCCAATTAATAAACTTATGGTTTCTTTAGAACTGAGTAGCAGATAATATTTGGAATGATTTTTATGTGTTGAAAGGTTTGCCAAAACACTCTTATGTGACATTGCCAGATTCAGCCATAACGTTTCTGCCGGGTTTGGGGTGTTACAATATTGACCCGAAACTTATAAGACACTTAAGGTGATGGAAGGTTGATAGAAAAGCCCTTGACCCACTATCTATGAAGAGATAGGAACTAGAGGTATAGCGGGTTGAACGTCTCATTCAGTTGAGTGATAAGCTCACAAAGAAACAATATTGCCGCCACTAACAATCTGATAAGTCAAGCTGAGTCTTAGAAGAACAATGAGAGTTGAATTAAACTCACAAAGATATAAAAAGTTCATAAAGTATCAAAAGTCTGAAATACATCTTAAGATCTTCATATTTATAGCTCAAGTACAAGGCTAGCCGAATAGGCACTTTGGAGAGCTGAATGGACAACAAGTATCAGCTTAATGGAGCTGAAACTTCCATGAAGCTTCTTAGAACGTCCTTTGAAGCTTCCAAGTTGGTTGAAGTAAATGTTAAGCTAAATGGACTTGCTTAGTTTCGGCCAAGAGGTGTGCCCTTGCTTTAATGTGCTGCTTTGATCAGTTGAATGGTTTTGAGCTTATTAAAGTCATCTTGGGGTCTTCAACGGTTTTTGAGTGTGAACAAATGGAATTGAGTAGCCCCTGTGTGTGAATGCCCCAAACTGAATGGACAACTAATGTGAAAGAAATTTCTAGCAATGTGAAAGCTCTTGGGCTATTGGTGTCCACGAAGTGGTAGCTTGGATAAGAGAGAACAACAGCTCTCCTATGGCCCTTGATGTTCACGAAAGGTTGCTTAGAGAAGAGAAATTAGCAGCACGCCACATATAAGTTGTCCATGCATGTACCTAAAACAAATAAATTCAGCTCGTTAATGTGGCCAAGACAATTAAATTCGGCTGGACAAATTAATTGAAACATGAAAATAATTTGTCTTAAACTTAGACATATTAAAACAACTATTAAACATGTATTAAACTAAGACACATTAAACCTTAATTAAAATGTCTAGATTTTGACATATTTAATATCAACATTAATTATTTAAACTAAATTGTAACACCCTGAATTTGGGCCTAGAAGTTTTGGGCCTTGAGCATGGGAGCGGTTGAAGGCAGCTTATAATATTCTGTTGTGCGTGAAACTTTCGTTAATGAAGGCTTGTTCTAGTGGTTAAGTGTGCCGAGAAGTGTTGGAGAAGTCCTGGGTTCAAACTTGGACTCTAGCAAAAATTTTGGTTTAAGGTGAATCAAACCCTGGGTGTAATAGGTAGGCCTTAAGAATATTGTTGGAGAAATTGTGTCACAAAAAGACTTGTGGCTTAGTGGTAAGTAGAGTGTGGAGCATTTAAGGGGAGGCATGGGTTCGAATCCTATGGTAAGCAAAGAGCATTTATTTTGCTAACAGGGGGTGGCAAGAGTTGGTGTTGAATTTAAACTCTGATGTTGGAGGGATCCCACATCGGGAAGCTAACATAAGAGTGGATGCGAAGCTGGCTTTAAATAGAGAGAACCATGAGGAGAGTAAGGTACCTTTCTTGGCTGATCTCTTTCGCTTTATGGCGTGCTCGTTGGGGTTGGGCATCGGCTAAGAGTGCTCGGAGCGTGGATTAACTCCAGTCTCCTATCAGGTGTGTATTTCTCACTACTCTAGCTATAGGATGGCTACTTCGGGCCGCGATGGGCCGAAAGGGGTCATGTGGGCCCAATGGGCCTACGGGCCCAATTGGATAAGTTGTTTGATTGTGTAGTAAATATTGGACTGGGCTAGGTGAATCTCATATCTGTGGCTAGATTTGGGCTAAAAGGGCCACACGAGCGTGTGGCCCCACTTGGGCCGAGAATAGGCTTTAAGCCTATTCGTATTGTTATCCCTGTTTAGAATACTTTAGTTTACCAAATTACTGAAATACCCCCGACTTGTAAAATTACCAAAGTACCCCCGATTTATAAAATTACCCAAATATCCTCGATTTGTAAAATCACTGAAATAAGACAGAATTACCATTTTACCCTCGATTTATAGAATTATCGTTTTACCCTCGATTTACAGAATTACTGTTTTACCCTCAATTTATAGAATTACTGTTTTACCCTCGATTTACAGAATTATCGTTTTACCCTCAATTTATAGAATTACCATTTTACCCTTGATTTATAGAATTATCGTTTTACCCTCGATTTACAGAATTACCATTTTATCCTCGATTTACAGAATTATTGAAATACCCTTAGTTTACAAAATTACCAAAATACCCTCGATCAATAAAATTACCAAAATACCCCTGGTTTGTAAAATTACTAAAATACCCCTGGTTTCTAAAATTACCAAAATACCCTTGACTTGTAAAATTACCAAAACACCCCTGATTTGTGAAATTATCAAAATACTCTCGATTTGAAAAATATCGAAATACCCCTGTAGGGTAGAATTACCGGAATACCCCTGTAGGGTAGAATTACTGAAATCCCCTGTAGGGTAGAATTACCGAAATACCCCTGTAGGGTAAAATTACCGAAATACCCCTATAGGGTAGAATTATCGCAATACCCTGTAGGGTAGAATTACCGAAATACCCCTGTAGGGTAGAATTACTAAAATACCCCTGTAGGGTGGAATTACCGAGATACCTTGTGGGGTAAAATTACCATTTTGCCCCTAAGGTGTGAAATGACTGTTTTGCCCTTGTGGCCAATGACTAACTTGGACTGTGTGGTTGACGAATTTGATTGTGAATATATGTTGGTATATGAATGACTTGACTGTGATTGTTTGATTCAAATATGGGCATGACATTCTGCATACATGACATGTTGCATGGGTTGGGATTTTGTACGGAGGAAGATCTAATCTGTTAGGATTGCATGGTTGCTTGACGAATGTGGATCCACCGAAGGCTTAAGAGCCGTATATTCGTACTGATTTGATAAGGTCGCACGGGTCGCCCAAGACAACTATGGACCGATCAATGGCTGAGTGCCGGTCATATTTACCCGAGGCTGTGTGCCGACTATATTACCGTCGATGATGGCTATGTGCCTAACATGATAGAGCTACTGATGGCTTAAAGCCTTCTGATTATGGCTTTGTGTCAACCTACATATGGCTCTGTGCCAACCTGATTATGGCTGCGTGCCAAACGTATTTGCCTAAGGCTATGTGCCAATATATGGTTATTGACGACTCTGTGTCGATCACATTTACCTAAGGCTGTGTGCCGGTTATGTTACTTTAGTTGATGGCTATGTGCCTGACATAATGCAGTTATCGATGGCTTTGTGCCACGTATTCTGTTAAGTGGCTTTGCTACATTATCTGTTTCTGGTGGCTATGCCACAAATATCTGTTCTGGTGGCTCTGCCACAATATTTGTATCTAGCGACTCTGTCACAATATCTGATAACTGAGCAGCAATGTTGCAACTGTGGAGTGTAGGGCTGGGTGAGTTGAGCTATTCCCCACATGGAGTGTAGGGCTGGTACGGGTGGAGTGTAGCGGTTGGTTATAGGTTGGATTGGGTTAGGATTGCATTCACATTCTGATTTTTGATTCTGTTACCTGATACTGATTCTGATTTCTATTCTGTTACCTGATACTGATTCTGATTCTGATTCTGTCACCTAATTCTGATTCTGATTCTGATTCTAGTTCTGATAATGTTTCTTATTCTGTAATGGGTTAAAGCCCATCTGGTACTGTCTGCTATAGTGGGCTAAGGCCCAATTGATACTGAAACTGTAAGTAAGGCTAGGGCCAGACTTTTAATTTTTTTATATGACTGACTGTTTCTTTTTATAGTAGGGGGATTTCACACTGAGTTTTCGTAAACTCACCCCGTTTATTAACCTTTCAGGTAATTTCCAGCCTTAGACGGATCGGAGCTGCGAGGGGCTCGGAGGAAGCCACACACACTGTTTATGTTATAGTTTTGATTATTGCTTTTAAATGTTTTTATGTGGGTTGTAGTAAAGCCGTTGTAATTTTATGGATTTCAAATTTGAAATTTTATTTATTGTTCTTATAATTGCTAGTATTAGAACACGGTTTTCCAAAGCAACTACTGTTGTTCAAAACATCACGTATCCGCAATTGTTTTTAAATCAAGCTTCCGCAACTGCCAAGATTTTCACAAAGTTGTTAAGAATGTTATTCAGCTGAGGTTTCTAACAAGGTTTAAAAAGGGTATAAGTTTTTAATTATTAAGAAGGGTTTCTAATGGAAACATGGTTTTCGAAAAACACTTCAATGTGACATGCCAGATTCGAGCCAAACTTCCAGGCCGGGTTTAAACTAATTTAACTAAAACCAAATTAAATGTTTATTTCTAGCAAGCTATGCGTAAATTAAAACGTCCTAAAATGAGCTCAATGAGCTAGGTAAAAGCTAGATGAGCTCGAATCAGGTTGTGAGGGTGAGTTGTCCATGATCGTTCAATTATCCCAGCAACATTTTTTCCCCACACTCAATCAATTAAAGCTTGTAAACAAATTAACAACTTCATTTTGCACTTGGCCCCCTCATGTCTAGGCCATTCCCGGTGTCGTCGAATTGTAATGAGACATGATGCGGTTGGGATCACATCAATTCACTCACAAATAGTGGAGCATCAAGTAGTCTTTTATCACTAAATGTAACACACCAACCCCGGCCTACACGTTTTGGCCAAATCTACGATGTCACACTGAAATGAACTTTGAAATCAAAGTTCCATTGAAAAGTCCGCTCAATATTGAAATCTCGATGTGGTCTTTATGAAAAATTTAGAATAACTTGCTCGTTTTTAAAACTCAGGTTGGTTTAGCAAAGTGTTAATCATATTTTTTTGTCGTTGTATTTTAAAAACAATGATTATTATAAAAGCTGTTAAAATTGTGTTGCAATAGCGTGGTGTTTTGAAATGCATTTATCTCTTTGTAAAACCGCAGCTTACTTCTAACAGATATGATTCAAAGTAAATAAATCCCAAAATCAATATAAAAACTTAAAAAGGCCTTATTACAAAACAAATACCCAAATTAAATTACTTATCAATTAAAAGCTAAATAGTGGAATTATGTGCGGTTGTGTGGCTACCATCGAGCCCCATGCAGCACCGACCCACCCAAGGATTACCTGTGCAGAGAAGTAGTAGCGTGAGTTTACGTAAACTCAGTGTGTAATCCCTTATTAAACAAACAACCAGTCATACAATAGGCAAATACAGTCTGGGCCTAAGCCCGTTTCAGTAATAGTCCAGAACAGTTAGGGCCTTAACCCAATACAGTATCAGTAACAGATATGCAATTAGAAGTCCTACCCATCCATCCTCTATGCTCCACTCCGTCAAGCCCTACATTCCACGTGGGGATTAAATCGACCCACCCATCCCTACACTCCAAAATATAGCACCAGTTGCGGCACTAAATAGTATTTGTAACAGAGCTGTCAGTGCAGTACACTTCTTCAAATATATCAAACCCACCCGCATGCAACATGTCATGTCATAATTTCATAGTGTATGCAAAAATGTCATGCTCGAATACAGTCATACATATCATAGGGGTATATTAGACATTTTACCTCAAAGGGGTATAATAGTCATTTCATTAGTATGGGGTCTAGGTGTACTTTTCAACCCAACAAAAAGTCCACAGTAGTCTCAGGCGACTTGTGCAACCTTAACTGTCAAACAGTGAAAATGGACCCAAAAGCCCATAACATGACCCATGTCGGCCCACACGCCCGTGTGGCCCACAAAGCCCAAAAATGGCTATGGTCGTGTAAACCATACAGCCTGGCCTAATAAACTTCGCACATCCGTGTGGTTTACCTATGGGGTCCACACGACCCATTCTGGCCCAACGTGGCCTAAAATGGCTTAAGCCCATGAAACTGCTCATGGAGGCCTCTACGATCAAACGCCCACATTTTACGCATTCAAATTGCCACACAAGCAAGCGCACGTTTGTTTAGAGTCACTAGTCATACTTTTCCAGCTTTTGTCGATCTACGCTTATAGCAGTGTGGTTACACACCTGTTTGCAAAAAGTGCGCAGTCTCCACGACACCAGACTTAGATTCAATCATAACCCAATGATAGTCCCTTAATTAATGGGGTTAATAATCCCTTAATTAACACTTAACCAAACCATAATTCAATACTTGCCTTGATCGAACGATCAAGGCTCTTCACCCTTCAATCGTTGCCGAATATTGATTACAGCCTCTTACAAAACCATTTGCCCTCAAACCGAAACCTATTAACCTTTACTAAAAAAATGTTTGTATAACAGTTTCAACCAACACATATAGCACTTACCAAAAATTGCAAGACCGATTTTAGGGAAGGGAACAATCGGCCTTCAATCTCCAAAAAGGATACCCACACAATCGAGGCAAGCGAGGCTAGCACCAACACGTCTCTAGCCATAAATGACATTAGGGAAGAAGTTAGAAGCAATGTTACAACACAGAGAAAAAGTGTGAGAGAAGAGAAACGAATCAGGCACCAACCGATTGTTCAAAGAAGAACTGTAAAAACTGAAACAAATGGAGAGAGAGCTAGGCAAAAATTGGCCCAAACATCCAAATGAGAAGAGAGGGAAGAAGGCGTATTCGATCAAAGGGAAAAGTCGATTGAGAGAAAGGGAGAAGAGAGAAAGGATGAAGGTTCAGCTAAGGTAAAGAAAACTAAGAGAAGAAGAGTGATGGAGAGAGGAAAGTTGATCAATCAAAGTACAATATTAGAGAACAAAACCAAAGTAGGTTAACACGAAACGCACCGAAAAGATCACAAGTAGAATTAAGCTGTCAAACAAGCGACAAAACTAATGAGTGAAAAGAAGCAAAAGGGGAATAACTGCCAAAAAAACAAAGAGAGCAAAACTAAACAATTTTGGCACTAAATGCTTATGACCAAATTTGCCTAATAGGAATCCACAACAGGTTGAATGGTTAAGGAGAATCCCACTTCGGCACCACCACTCCCCTACTCCTTGATCCACTCCTCGAATATCTCCCCAAATCTCTTCTCTAGTCCCTCAACTGACCAATTCAAATCACTTTCAAACTCCTCCTAAAATTCGGCCACACAGTCCCCTCCCCCTCAAACACTCCAACCTCCAACTAGCTTCAGAGTTCTATTGATACTCAACTTCCTACACGGTACAGCAGCAAAATAAAACATTTTCTGTGCGACACAGGACTTGAACTCAAGACCTTTAGCAGTAATGACACGCCACTTACCCCTTGACCAATAGGCCCTTTCTGTTATGCTCTACTCACATTAGTTTAAAGGTCTACTAACTAAAGGCAAGGGTTAATTTCCTAAAAACAAAGTTTTTTGCAAATGCCCAAGCTTGAACCCAAGACTTCTCAGGCGCTTCCGAGGACACTTAACCATTGAGACAAGCATGCATTTGAGTTACACAACATACAAAAAATAGGTACCTCTATTTTGGGGCGTTAAAACTTACCCTTTAAAAGAAAATTTTGGCCTCAAAATTTACATGGTCAAAACAGATGAGGGTATTGTTGTCGCATCGCCTCTTCGGGTTCCCACGTGGCTTCCTCAAAACTGTGATTACACCATAGTACATTAACCAGTAGAACAGACCTCCTCCTCAGATCCTTCACATCACGGTCTAAAATTTGAATCGCTTCTTCTTCAAAGGTCAGATCTGGTCTAACCTCAATGTCCTTAGTTGAGACGATATGCGCAGGATCAGAGCGATATCGCCTCAGCATAGAGACGTGGAACACATCATGAATCAGTCCAACTTGAAGGTAACTCGAGTTGATAGTTAACTAGTCTTGTAACACCCCTTACCCGTATCCGACGCCGGAACAGGGTACGAGGTATTACCAGATCATAATACATACCATTAAATAAAACCAAGACCAAAATATAGCATCCAATTAGATCATGAATCATTATAACATATGCCTTTAACAATATTAGCCAATTTCAATGGCTTTGTACAAAATAATTTGTCAAATACTGTAACTAATATTTTATACGTGGGCAATTATGACACGAACAAAATAACTAAGCCTACTATACATGCCATAATTCAAAATGTTTAGTTCAAATACCAAAAGTATTGATAGTGCGGGCAGATCTTCCATGATCTCTAACTCCTGTGCTAGTTGGATGCACTATAAAACAAAAGAGAGAAAAGAAAGTAAGTTTATAGCTTAGTAAGTAAGTATATAAATAATGAATAAGGAATCTAATATGTTCACAAAATAACTCAATTATATCTATTTAAAATTTCACTATTTACTTCAATTTGATCAAGCTGTCCCTCTTGCGTCATCTTCACTGAATAAATCATAACTCGAGTTAGGAAACACGAAATTCAAATCCGTAAAATTTTCATGAAACTAGACTCATTACTTTGTACTAAATTTTTTCTAGAATTTTTTGGTCCATCCAATTAGTACAGTTTATTAGTTAAAGTTTCCCCTGTTATACAGCTCGACTGATCTGACCTCTGTTCACTACTAATCGATTTTCTCCCAGTAAAAAAATCAAATAGCCATGAAATTTATTTCATTGAAAACTAGACTACATACTAAATTTAGGCATATAAACTATATTTATTAATTAGTTTTGTACAATTTTTAATGATTTTTCAAAGTCAGAACAGGGGATTAGGTAGTCATTCTGAACAAGTCTCACAAAAATATAAATATCTCAAAATATAGGATTCCTTTTGTAATGCCCCCACGCCCGAGACCATCGCCGGATTCGAGTATGAGGTGTTACTAAGCTTAGTTTAACATTTTTAGAACTTTGGATTATTGTTTCTACATTCACAGCTTTTAAGCAACTTGCGTCACAGTCACAAGAAAAATCATATCTCGAGTTACGAAACTCGAAATCAAGATCCATAAATTTTCCCTGAATCTAGACTCATATACCTATCTACTACTGTTTTTCTAGAATTTTTGGTTGGGCCAATTAGTACAGTTTATTAGTTAAAGTTACCCCTGTTTCAGGACTCGACTGGTCTGACCTCTGTTTACTACGAACCACATTTCTCTCTGTAAAAATTCATATGAATATGAGATTTGTTTCTACTAAAACTAGACTCAATAAGGATTCTGAGGATATAAAATATACCACCTAATTATATCTTTATAATTTATGATGAATTTCTAAAGTTGGAACAGGGGATTCAAAAACTGCTATGACCCTGTTTCACTAAAATTCAAATATCTTCTAACATATAATTCCTTTACCTGTTTCATTTGTTTCATGTGAAACTAGACATAATAATATTTAATTTGATATGTAGTCCATCACCAAATTCAATTTCTATGATTTTTAGTAAATTTTCAAATTTGTGTCAGTGTTGCTGCAGTATTCTGTTTATGGCAAATTTCATCCTTTTTATGAGTTTTTATGCACTAAGTATCTTAATAGTTTTCCTTAACATCAAACATAATCTACACTAACCATTTTCATAATTTATCATTATCAAGCATTTCCTCAACCATTCCACAACCATACCATAAGATAATTTTCACAAAATAGGTATATTGCTATACATGCCATACTTAAATTTACAAGCCATTTACCAAAAGTCTTTCGGATAGTGTGACTGAGCCTTCGACCTACCCCGACTCCTGAGCTGGCTTGTCCAAAACTACAATGAGTAAGAAGGAGGGAGTAAGCATAAATGCTTAGTAAGTTCATATGCAAATAATAAGTAACATAACAAACAGTTATACCAATCAACATTAGCATACATCACTAAAACACATATCACATTTCTAAACATCATTCCTCATCATCTTATTACCTTATAGTGGTTGTATCAATACTCAACCCGAGGGTTAAATACATACCTGTCCAAAATAACCATTTCACATCACTCACCAATACTTCTCTTTACATCTCGAATATTCCTCCATTGAGTAGAACTTTACCTGTTGAACACATCTGAATATAATTCGGATACATGGATAATTTGCATATAAGTGCCACATATTCAATCAAGCAATCATGTAACCCGCCCATAAGCGAACTCGAACTCAACTCAACGAGCTCGGGCGTTCGCATCCATAAGTGAACTCGGACTCAACTCAACGAGTTCGGATGCCTAGTTACATCTCACGAACTCGGACTCAACTCAACGAGTTCGGACATTCGCATCCATAAGTGAACTCGGACTCAACTCAACGAGTTCGGATGCTCAACCATCCTAGTGACATATCACTTGTATCCTAATCTATTCCTAAGGTTCAAACGGGATTTTTCTCGAACACTTATCCTTGCCGTCTTCCGTAGAATGCCGAAATCAATACTCGGTAACAATTATATTTAACAAGTAGCTCACATAATTTACATATTATTTGAAATTAACCACAAAGCATACATTTCATAATGAAATTCAGCATAACAGATAATTAATATCAATAACCTAAAAATAACAATTATGCTACATTATTTACACATGAACTTACCTTGGTACCAAAATACAAAGATTTTGCAATTTAGTCCATAATCTTTTCTTTTCCTCGATTGAGGTCGATTCCACGTCTTTCTTGATCTAAAATAACACATTTAGCTCATTTAATACTCACATTATCAAATTAATCCTTAACTCAAATTTTGGCAAAATTACAATTTTGCCCCTAAACTTTTGCATATTTACATTTTTGCCCCTAGGCTCGGGATTAAACTTTATTCCTTATTCTTATGTTTTACAACATGCTGATCACTTTTCTCTTCTATGGCAACATCAAATTCTCACTCTAACATGTACTTGTGACTATTAGGTATTTTTACCGATTAAGCCCTTTTACTCGTTTTTGCTTAAAATCGAGTAGTACAAGTTGTCTAACATAATTTAAAACCCCATATTCTATCATAAAACATCAAAATACACAAATTTCACCTATGGGTATTTTTCCAAATATAAACCCTAAGTTGAATTATTGCTAACATAAGCTTAATCGAGCTACCGGGATTCCAAAAACGTAAAGAACATTAAAAACGGGGCTTGGAATCACTTACTATGGAGCTTGGAAGCTTGAAACAAACCCTAGCTATGGAGAACCCTTGAAATTTCGGCCTAATGAAGAAGATGGACAAAAATTGGCTTTTAATTTTGTTTTTAATTCATTTTAATAACTAAATGACCAAAATACCCTTACTACTAAACTTTCCAAAAATTCCTTCCATGTCCTAATTTTGTCCATGAACTTAAAATTGGTCAAATTGCTATTTAAGACCTCCTCATTAATATTCCAAAACAATTTCATACTAAAAACTTCTAGAATGCAAGTTTTGCAACTTATTTGATTTAGTCCCTACTTTCAATTTAAGCACTTTAGGCATAGAATTTCATCACGAAATTTTCACACAATCATGCAATCATATCATAATCATCAAAATAATTATAAAATAATTATTTCTATCTCGGATTTGTGGTCACAAAACCACTATTCTGATTAGGCCCTAATTCGGGATATTACAACTCTCCCCCCTTTAAGGATTTTCGTCCTCGAAAATCTTACCTGTTAACAGATGTGGGTATTGATTTCTCATAGTTTCTTCGGATTCCCATGTAGCTTCTTCTACTCCATGCCTTTCCCGCAACACCTTCACAAGTGCAACATTTTTATTCCTTAGTTGTTTGACCTCTCGAGCTAAAATCTTAATCGGTTCTTCTTCGTAGGTCTATCTGGTTGTAGTTCAATTTCTGTCGGTGAAACTACATGTGAAGGATCCGAACGATACCGATGTAACATAGATACGTGAAACACATCATGGATCTTCTCTAATTCAGGTGGTAATGCTAGCCGATATGCTATCGGTCCAACTTTTTCAATTACTTCATACGGCCCAATAAAACGCGAACTTAATTTGCCCTTCCGTCCAAATCTAAGGACTTTCTTCCACGGAGACACCTTTAAAAATACTTTATCACCAACTTGAAATTCAATGTCCTTTCGTTTTAGATCTGCATAAGATTTCTGTCTATCTGAAGCAGCTTTCAAACAATCTCGAATTACTTTCACTTTTTCTTCAGTTTCTTTTATTAGATCAACTCCATAAATCTGATTTTCCTTTAGTTCAGTCCAATACAAAGGCGTTCGACACTTACGACCATACAATGCTTCATAAGGTGCCATTTTCAAGCTCGTCTGATAACTATTGTTGTAAGCAAATTCTACCAACGGCAAATATCTTTCCCAACTTCCTTGAAATTCCAATACACAACATCTGAGCATGTCTTCAAGAATCTGAATTACTCTCTCTTATTGTCCATCAGTTTGTGGATGAAAAGCAGTACTGAAATTTAACTTTGTACCTAACGCGTCTTGCAACTTTTGTCAAAACTGCAAGGTAAACCTTGGATCTCTATCTGAAATAATCGACAATGGTATTCCGTGTAATCTAACAATTTCTCTAATATACAGTTCAGCCAACTTGTTAAGAGAATAATCCGTACGTACCGGGATAAAATGAGCCGACTTAGTTAATTTGTCAACTATTCCCAGATGGCATCTTTCTTTCCTGGAGTCAATGGTAATCCTGAAACAAAATCCATAGTAATCCGATCCCATTTCCATTCAGGAACCATAATAGGCTGAAGTAATCCCGAAGGCACTTGGTGTTCAGCTTTCACCTGTTGACAAATTAATATATCTCTTTTCATTCCATTCCACCAATACATTTTCTTCAAGTCATTATACATTTTCGTATTACCCGGATGAATCGAGAAATAACCACTATGTGCTTCCTGTAGGATCTTTTGAATCAATTCCTCATTATTCGGTACACAAATCCGATCTTTAAACATTAAGCACTCATCAGAACCAATTTTGAAATCTGACTCTGTATCAACTTCACACTGTTTTCTCTTGGCTTGCAAATCTTGATCATCTTTCTGAGCTTTAGAAATCTCTTGCAAAAACATTGGTTTTGCTCTTAACTCTGCTAGAACCGAACCATCATCTGGCACTTTCAACTGAGTGTTCATAACTCTCAAAGCAAACAACAACTTTCTGCTCAAAGCATTAGCAACCACATTCGCTTTTCCCGGATGATAATCAATAACAAGCTCGTAATCTTTCAATAATTCCAACCATCTTCGTTGTCTCAAATTCAAGTCTTTTTGTGACATCAAGTACTTAAGACTTTTGTGGTCGGTATATACCTGACATTTTTCACCATACAAATAATGTCGCCAAATTTTCAAAGCAAACACCACTGCAGCCAATTCCAAATCGTGAGTAGGATAATTCCTCTCATGAGTTTTTAAATGCCTCGAAGCATATGCCACCACTTTTTCTTCTTGCATGAGCACACACCCCAAACCATTTAGAGAAGCATCACTATACACCACAAATTCTTTACCTGATTCGGGCTGTACTAACACTGGTGCCTCTGTTAATAACTTTTTCAATTCTTCAAAACTCTGTTGACATTCTTTCGTCCATTCAAATTTAACATCCTTTTGGAGTAATCTAGTTATAGGAGCAGCAATTATAGAAAATCCATTTACAAACCGCCGATAATACCCAGCTAGCCCCAAGAAACTTCTAACTTCGGTTACGTTTTTCGGTGGTTTCCAATCAACAATGGCTGAAATTTTACTAGGATCAACCCGTATACCATCACCTGAAACAATATGACCCAAAAATCGAACTTCTCAAAGCCAAAATTCACTTTTACTAAACTTAGCATACAACTGCTTATTTCTCAAAGTTTGCAAAACTATCCTCAAATGCTCAGCATGCTCTGTATCATCTTTTGAATAAATTAAAATATCATCTATAAACACCACAACAAATTTGTCCAAGTATGGCCGAAATATGCGATTCATTAAATCCATAAACACAGCAGGAGCATTTGTCAAACCGAATGGCATAACTAAAAATTCATAATGACCATACCTTGTTCTAAAAGCAGTTTTAGGCACATCCGACTCTTTTACCCGCAGTTGGTAATACCCAGATCTCAAGTCAATCTTTGAAAACCATGTCGCTCCTTTTAGCTGATCAAACAAATCATCAATTCTTGGCAACGGATACTTGTTTTTGATTGTCACCTTGTTTAACTGCCGATAATCAACACACAACCTCATAGAACCATCCTTCTTTTTCACAAATAACACGAGAGAACCCCAAGGTGAAAAACTCGGTCTCACAAAACCTTTATCAGTCAACTCTTGCAACTACGACTTTATTCCTTCAACTCTGCTGGTGCCATTCTATACGGAGCAATCGAAATCGGAGCTGTTCCCGGTATCAAATCAATACCAAATTCTACTTCCCTGACTGGAGGCAAACCCGGCAATTCTTCTGGAAATACGTCCGCAAATTCACACACAACCGGCACTGATTCAACTTTCTTTTCAACTTCTTTTGTATTAATTACATACGCCAAATAAGCTTCATAACCCTTTCTCAGATATCTTTGAGCCGACATTGAAGAAACCACACTAGGCAATGCCTCTGATTTATCTGATTCAACCCGCAGAGTTTCACCATTTCCACACTTTAATTCTATAATCTTTTCTTTGCAATTTATTTTAGCATCATGCAATGTCAACCAATCCATACCCAAAATAACATCAAACTCATCAAACGGCAACAACATTAAGTCGGCCGGAAAGTAATGATCCTGAATCATTAAAGGACATTTCTTACATACTTTATCGACAGTCACACATTTGCCTAACGGATTCGACACTCTAATCATAAATTCTGTGTTCTCAACAGGTATATTCATACTAGACACCAATTTCATGCACACATATGAATGAGTAGAACCGGGATCAATCAAAGCAATAACATTAACATTATAGAGGGAAAATGTACCGGTAATCACATCAGGTGAGGAAGCATCTTCACGTGCTTTAATAGCATAAGTTCTAGCCGGAGCCCTTCCTTCAGGTCTAACTGGTGCATCCCTGGCTTCATTCTTACTGCTTGCTTCGCTCCCAGCTTTTCTTGGATATCTTCCTCTCGAATCCGCCCCACTTGTTTTTGTATTCTGAAATTTTTCATTTTCAGCTCTCTCTGGGCAGTCTCTAATAAAATGATCCGAAGAACCACATCGAAAACATTCATTTGCTCTACACGGACCAAAATGATTTCTACCACACCGCTGGCACTCAGGTTTAAAAAATCTCGAGTTCCCTACACTGGCTGCCGAAGTAGTCTGGGATTTAGGACCCACATTTTGCTTCTTATAATTCCCATATGATTGCCCAGCTGAAGCTTGGGAACGAGGATTCATATTCCTTAACTTTCTAGGTTGCTGTGAAAATGAACCGCTCATCGGTCTTTTCTTCCAATTTATAGTCTCAGCCTCTACCTTTTTCTTTTCTTTAAGTAATTCTTCGGCCTTACAAGCTCGATCAACCAATACTACCATTTCTTTTAATTCAAGAATTCCAACAAATACCTTGAAGTCTTTGTTGAGCCCGTCTTCGAATCGTCGGCACATCTTGGCCTCTGTAGGAACATACTCTCTGGCATACTTACTTAATCGAACAAACTCTCTTTCATATTCTGTAACCGTCATATTACCTTGCTTCAGCTCAAGAAATTCTTTACGCTTCTAATCAATAAATCTTTCACTAATATATTTCTTCCGAAACTCTTCTTGAAAGAATTCCCAAGTTATTTTCTCTTTCGGTACCACCGAAATCAAAGTCTTCCACCAATATAAGCTGAATCCCTCAACAAAGATATAGCGCATTTCAAACATTCTTCAGGTGTACAAGATAATTCGTCAAATACCCGGATTGAATTTTCAAGCCAGAACTCTGCTCTCTCGGCATCATCATCAATATTTGCTTTAAATTCTTCGGCCCTTACTTGCGAATTCTATCAACTGGAGTTCTGTGAAATTTCATCAGATCCATACCTTGAGGCATCGGGGGTATAGGTTGAGGAATTGGGGGAGGTGGGGGAGGTTGTACATTTGGGTTCGTACGAACGAACTCAGTGTACCATGCACTCATCATTTGGAGAAAGGCTTCTCGACCCCTTTCTCCTTCTCCGTGACCAACAGTAGGAGGTGGATTTTCAGTCGGCGCTGCTCCTTCAGCCGGAGCTGGCGCATTACTCTCTACTTCATCTGCCACAGCTGGATCGGGATCCATTTACTATAAAAAAATCATTTAAAAAGGTCAGAAGTCGTCACACTATCACAATTTATACATATGGCATGTATAGCAAAATCCGTACATACAACACGTAGTCCAAGAACTGACTAAACCTGCTCTGATACCACTAAATGTAACGCCCCCACGCCCGAGACCATCGTCGGAGTCGAGTATGAGGTGTTACTAAGCTTAGTTTAACATTTTTAGAACTTTGGATTATTGTTTCTACATTCACAGCTTTTAAGCTACTTGCGTCACAGTCACAAGAAAAATCATATCTCGAGTTACGAAACTCAAAATCAAGCTCCATAAATTTTCCCTGAATCTAGACTCATATACCTATCTACTACTTTTTTCTAGAATTTTTGGTTGGGCCAATTAGTACAGTTTATTAGTTAAAGTTACCCCTATTTCAGGACTCGACTGGTCTGACCTCTGTTTACTACGAACCATATTTCTCTCTGTAAAAAATTCATATGAATATGAGATTTGTTTCTACTAAAACTAGACTCAATAAGGATTCTGAGGATATAAAATATAACACCTAATTATATCTTTATAATTTATGATGAATTTCTAAAGTTGGAACAGGGGATTCAAAAACTGCTATGACCCTGTTTCACTAAAATTCAAATATCTTCTAACATATAATTCCTTTACCTGTTTCATTTGTTTCATGTGAAACTAGACATAATAAGATTCAATTTGATATGTAGTCCATCACCAAATTCAATTGCTATGATTTTTAGTAAATTTTCAAACTCGCGTCAGTGTTGCTGCAGTATTCTGTTTATGGCAAATTTCATCCTTTTTATGAGTTTTTATGCACTAAGTATCTTAATAGTTTTCCTTAACATCAAACATAATCTACACTAACCATTTTCATAATTTATCATTATCAAGCATTTCCTCAACCATTCCACAACCATACCATAAGATAATTTTCACAAAATAGGTATATTGCTATACATGCCATACTTAAATTTACAAGCCATTTACCAAAAGTCTTCCGGATAGTGTGACTGAGCCTTCGACCTACCCCGACTCCTGAGCTGGCTTGTCCAAAACTACAATGAGTAAGAAGGAGGGAGTAAGCATAAATGCTTAGTAAGTTCATATGCAAATAATAAGTAACATAAAAAATAGTTATACCAATCAACATTAGCATACATCACTAAAACACATATCACATTTCTAAACATCATTCCTCATCATCTTATTACCTTATAGTGGTTGTATCAATACTCAACCCTTACGAACCAATTTCTCAGCCCTAAGTGTAGAAATCACATTTGACAGATAATTCCGACGCTCCCTAATCACAACTACCTCATCACCCTTTGCAGTTTTCAATACCACCTATTTTGCAGCACAGTCCAAATTCACCTGATGCTTAACCAGCCAGTCCATGCCCAATATTAAGTCAAATTCTCCAAAAGGAAGTTCCATTAAATTCGCTAAAAAGATCATTCCTTGAGCCTCCAAAGGTACATCTTTAAACAATTTATTCACTCTCACCGACTGCCCTAATGGACTCAATACAGTAACCTCACTCGTACTGTTTTCAACCATAATACTCAAAGTCTCAGACACAGTGTATGCTATGTATGAATGCGTAGACCCAACATCAATAAATGCAGTATAAGGTACATTATGGATAAAGAATGTACCCGTAATAACATCCGGGGCGTCTCTATCCTCTCGGCGACATCCCGTATAAACCAATGCCGACTGCCTCGACTCAGTATGACCTGCACCTCTGCCTGGTGCTCCACGACTATGGCCCATACCATTTCCACCCCTGGCTTGACCACGGCCTCACGGTCACTGCTGAACACCTCTCTGCAGCTAAACAGTACCCATACCAGTAGCTTGCATCTGATCAAGCCTTTGTGGACAATCTCTGATACGGTGCTCCATAGATCCGCACCTCAAACATGCCCCTAACCTTTTCCAACACTCGCCCTGATGGCATCTCCCGCAATCAGTACAAGGATGTGGTCTAGCAGCAGCAACAGGGGCCCCAACTCTGGTCAGCCTATCAAATTTGGCCTTTTTCTTAGGCCCCATAGCTGAACTTGAGGGCTCCCAAACCCTCTTGTCCCTCCTCCTGTCCTCCTCACGGTGCTGGCGCTCAACGTGCTACACATCCTCGGTAATCTTCGCCTTTTCCACTAACACAACAAAATCTCGCTCCCTCTGTAGAGCTATCAGAACTCGTAGTTTATCTCTAAAGTCATCCTCAAAACGAACACATTGCTCATATTCAGTTGCCACCATCCCACACGCATAGCGACTAAGTCACAAAAATTTCGCCTCGTATTCAGCCACAGATTTATCCCCCTAAGTCAGATTCAGAAACTCCCTCCTCCAGGCATCCACATAACTTGCGCCCACACATTTTCCTTGGAATGCAGTCTTGAAAATTTCCCAAGTCACCCTGTCGGGCTGAGTACCCTCTTTAACTGTAAGCCACCACCGATAAGCTTCATCTCGTAGCAACGACACTGCACCTTTTAATTTCTACTCTGGGGTGCTATCGAGGTCATCCATGATCCACTTTGTGGCCTCAATCCAATATTCAGCCACATTAGGGGCAACTCCAGTGATACCCCTAAAAATCTCAGCCCCATTAGACCTGAGTCGTTCCATCACCGACCCACAGCCTATAGTACCAGTATTAGGCCTAGTGACCCTCTCCAAAATTCGCAACATAACTTGGGACAGTGTGTCATCCCTAGCTGTACGATCGTGTGACCCAGTCTCAGTCACAGGTGAAGCCGGTGCCTCCCTAGCTTCATTGTTAGGCATATGACCCGACACCGAAGACCCAGCCCAAGCACCTCCACGGCCTCCGCCGCGGCCTCTTGTACCCCTTCCACGAGTACCTCTGGTGCTCATTATCGATTTGCATATTATCTGAATTATAAATTTTATGCATTAGCTTACAGTTCCAGTGTTTATTACAGGATATTTTATGGAAAATATTATTAGTAATTCAGAGTTTTTTTCACAGATCGCAATCTTACTATAATTTCAGTTTACCCCAAACAAAATATTTCAGTACAGTCTACTACGTATTGTAGTCTCAGTATTTCAATTTAATCAAGCAGTAGTTTTAGAAAACTTACAGGATCGGCGCCTGAGACTCGGTGTACCACACATTCAGTAAAATATTTCTAAATACTTTAAATCATTTGAAACAGTTCTTTTTCAAAATTTTAAGTTTTATGGAAACCCATAACCATAGCTGACTTTTGCAACTTCGCTTTGATACCACTAAATGTAACACCCCAAACCCGCCTAGACGTTATGGCTGAATTTACGATGTCACACTGAAGTGAACTTTGAAATCAAAGTTCCGTTGAAAAGTCCGCTCTCTATTGAAACCTCGATGTGATCTTTACGAAAAATTGAGAATAACTTGCTCGTTGTTAAAACTCAGGTTGGTTTAGCAAAGTGTTAATCATATTATTTTTTTCATTGTATTTTAAAACAATGATTGTTGCGGAAGCTATTAAAATTATGTTGCAATAGCGTGGTGCTTTGAAATGCATTTATCTCTTTGTAAAATCGTGGCCTACTTCTAACATATATAATTCAAAGTAAATAAATCCCAAAATCAAAATAAAAACATAAAAAGGCCTTATTACAAAACCAACACCCAACTTAAATTACTTATCAATTAAAAGCTAAAGAATGGAATTATGTACAGTTGTGTGGCTACCATCGACTCCTTCACAGCATCGACCCGCCCAAGGATTACCAGCGTAGAGAAACAGTAGGCTGAGTTTATGTAAACTCAGTGTGTAATCCCTTATTAAATAAACAACCAGTCATACAATAGGCAAATACAGTATGGGCCTAAGCCCGTTTCAGTAACAGTCTAGTAACAGTTAGGGCCTTAACCCAACATAATATCAGTAACATATATGCATTCAGAAGTCCTACCCTTCCATCCTCTCCACTCCACTCCGTCCAGCCTTACACTCCATGTGGGGATTAAATCGACCCACCCATCCCTACACTCCAAAATATAGCACCGATTGCGACACTAAACAGTATTTGCAGTAGAGTTGCCAGTACAGTACACTTCCTTGAAGTATATTAAACCCACCCCCATGCAACATGTCATGTCATAATTTCATACGTGTATGCAAAAATGTCATGCTCGAATACAGTCATAAATATCATAGGGGTATATCAGTCATTTTACGTCATAGGGGTATAACAGTCATTTCATCAGTATGGGGTCTAAGTGTGCTTATCGACCCAATAGAAGGTCCACAGTTGTCTCGGGTGACCCGTGCAACCTTAACAGTCAAACAGTAAAAATGGGCCCAAAAGCCAATAACACGACCCATGTGGGCCCACACACTCGTGTAGCCTACAAAGCCTAAAAATGGCGATGGCCATGTAAACCACACTGCCCATTCCGACCCAACGTGGCCAAATGGCCTAAGCCCATGAAATTGCTCATGGAGGCCTCTAGAATCAAACGCCCACGTTTTACGCATTCAAATTACCACATAAGCAAGCGCACGCTCGTGTAGCGTCACTAGTCCTACTTTTTCGTCTTTTGCCGATCTATGCTTATAGCAGTGTGGTTACACACTTGTTTGCGAAAAGAGCGCAATTTGCACGAACACCAAACCTAGATTCAATCATAACCCAATATTAGTCCTTTAATTAATGGGGTTAATAATCCCTTAATTAACACTTAACCAAACCATAATTGAACACTTGCCTTGATCAAATGATTAAGGCTCCTCACCCTTCAATCGTTGTCAAAGATTGATTACAGCCTCTTACAAAACCATTTGCACTCAAATTGAAACCTATTAACCTTTACTAGAAAAAATGTTTGCATAACAGTTTGAACCAACACATATAGCACTTACCAAAAATCACAAGACCGAGTTTAGGGAAGGGAACAGTAGCTGTCAATCTCCAAAAAGGATACCCCCACAACCGAGGCAAGCAAGGCTAGCACCAACACGTCTCTAGCCATAAACGACAATAGGGAAGAAGTTAGAAGCAATGTTACAACACAAAGAAAAAGAGTGAGAGAACAGAGAGGAATCAGGCACCAATCGATTATTCAAAGAAGAACTGCAAAAGTCGAAACAAATGGGGAGAGAGCTAGGCAAAAATTAGCCCAAATATCCAAATGAGAAAAGAGGGAAGAAGGTGTATTCGATCAAAAGGAAAATTTGATTGAGAGAAAGGGAGAAGAGAGGAAGGATGAAGGTTCAATTAAGGCAAAGAAAACTAAGAGAAGAAGAGTGATGGAGAGAGAAAAGTTAATCAATCAAAGTATAGTATTAGAGAACAAAACCAAAGTAGGTTAACATGAAACGTACCCAAATGATCACAAGTAGAATTCGGCTGTCAAACAAGCGACAAAACTAAAGAGTGAAAAGAAGCAAAAGGGGAATAACTGCCAAAAAAACAAAGAGAGCAAAACTAGACAATTTTGGCACTAAATGCTTATGACCAAATTTGCCTAATGGGAATCCACAATAGGTTGAATGGTTAAGGAGAATCCCACTTCGGCACCCCCACTCCCCTACTCCTTGATCCACTCCTCGAATATCTCCCCAAATCTCTTCTCTAGTCCCTCAACTGACCAATTCAAATCCCTTTCAAACTCCTCCTAAAATTCGGCCACACAGTCCCCTCCCCCTCAAACACTCCAACCTCCAACTAGCTTCAAAGTTCTATTGATACTCAACTTCCTACACGGTATAGCAACAAAATAAAACATTTCCTGTGCGACACAGGACTTGAACTCAAGACCTTTAGCAGTAATGACACGCCACTTACCCTTTCAGTAGTAGGCCCTTTCTGTCATGCTCTACTCATATTAATTTAAAAGTCTACTAACTATAGGCAAGGTTAATTTCCTGAAAACAAAGTTTTTTGTAAATGCCCAAGCTTGAACCCAAGACTTCTTAGGCACTTCACAGGATGATATGATCCGCCCCGGGGTGAGTTGAGTCGTATGCGAGTTTGCCCGATCTTCTACGAGAAAGTATCGTTCAGCTCTTTTAAAGAAGATGTTTTTAGGTTAAATAATGCGGAAGCTTTTTAAAAAGGGTTTGAAGATGGGTTTGAAATATGAATATTAAAGGTTCGGTTTTAAGAAAACAAAAAAATGAAAATAGATTGAAGGTAGTTTAATAAATGATGGTTATGGAAGATGATGAACTTAAAAGCAAGTAAGAACCAATATTAGGAAATATTGACCCAAGTACTTATACGCTTTCAAGGTGAAAATGAAAATGATAGAACCTCGACCCACTACTTAACAAAGTAGGAACCTCGGTATATGGGTGAATGCCACACTATTTGTTAGTGGTAAGTTCGGGATAGTGAAGAACAGGGTTGACGCCACTAGGCTTTCTAGATAAGCCAACGAAGTCCTCAACAAAATATGAGAGAAAAAAATCTCATAAATTCCATGAAAGTTTAACAAAGTTTCATTAAGTGAAAAGTCTAACCTCTTACAAATGAAATAATATATATTTATAGCCTAAATAAAAGTAGCCGAATGGACAAGCTTAGAAGCTAAGAAATTCGGCCATAAACACCTAGATAATTCTAGAAGAAAAATCATGAATATCCATTAATGTGCAGCCCTTTAATGTTCCATCATCCCCCTTGGCCGAATAAAGCTTTCATACACCTTGAATACTTGAATGGTTAGCTTGAAAATGCATGGATCATGCACGAAACGTCCCAATGTATGTTCCTCCATAAATTCGGTCCATGAACCTTCAAAATCATAAACATTAAATAGCCCCTACTTGCATGAACGTCTCCAATACATGTACTCCCTTAAATGCCGTCCATTGAACCTCAATTCTACATGCACCTCTTCATACATTGCACCAAGCCCTACATGAACTTGCATTAATTTCCTTCCATGCATGAATGTGTGCCGTCCAAAGGGATTGGATCTTCTAGATACATTCATGCATGAATCTTTATCATTCATGTAACCGAATGTGCATTTCAACCCAAACATTCATGTATTTTGTGCATTCATGTATTTGACAAATACATGAACTTGTAAACACCTTGAATTTGGTCATGCATGCACCTAATTAAATGTTGTTCATTCATGCATGCGGGATGTCCAGAAGAGATGTTTCTTCAAGCATTCATTACGCCATCCATGAGCATTGCACCTACAAGAAATAAAATAATTCATAAGACATCATGTGAACACACATAAATTCAGTACAATGTGAACACATTTAAGATATGTGATATCTATGACATATTAATAAAAATATTAATATAAAACAAATTTAATGCTTAAATAAATATATTCAAATTTTATTTAATCCATTAAAGTGAAAAATTGGGTTTAAGCTAAAATGAGCTAAGCTTTAGCCCTTGAGCTAAAATTGAGCTGAGGTTAAACTCCTAAGCTGAAGTTGAGCTAAGGTTTAGCTCGTGAGTTGAAAATGAGCTAGGAGTAAGCTCGATTTAGCTCAGGCAACTAGATTTCACTCGAATGAGCTGGATTTGAGCTGGATGGAGTTCGTGGAGTTGGAAACAAGCTGGGATCAGCTTGCCAACATGTCACAACTCGACTAGGGAGACTTGTTCGAAGAGGTTCGCTGGGCGCGCTCGCATCATAGGACACTTAACCATTGAGACAAGCATGCATTTGAGTTACACAATATATAGAAAATAAGTACCTATATTTTGGGGCGTTACACTCAATGTCTTTTTTCTCTCCGTTTTTTCAATTTTTTTCTTCTTTACTTCCTATATCACCCTCACAAGTATTATGAATATTCAATTTAGTAAAATACATCTTAATAGTTGAAAATGACATTTCTATCTCATCTAACTCCATAGATTTAAGGAAAAGTTTTTCACTATCATCTTTTTTTATCCACAAAAATCTTGTGTTGGCATAATCATGACTATAGTGCCCATGCCCTTTGCACATAAAACATTCAATGTCATGAGATCTTTGTTGTTTTGGTGAAAATTAGTAGAAATAGGCTACTTAGAATATGTAGAAGAAGGTTTTGTAAGACCTCTACTTTTCTACTTAAAAGGATTAGTCTCATCATGTTTTGGCAGCAACTTATTAGTAGCATAAGGAGGTTTCAAAAAAGTAGAATTAAAACTTGTACCTCTATGATATTGTGATGCACCAAATGGAAGAGATTGACGCTGTTGAAATTACTACTCAATCTCAATTGCCTTGTTACCGCCTCCTCAAGATCAATGTAGGTATGAAGATCAAGAGCATTGGCTATTGAAACGTTCAAGTCATCTACAAACTGCACCATGGTAGTCTTTCATCTTCTCGCACATTTTCTCTTTGCATAAGCATCTCCATCTCCTTAAAGTACTCATTAACAAATTGGTTACCTTGAACAAGGTATCAAACCTTTGTTTTGACCTCTCTGTAGTAATGAGGAGGAAGGTAACGTTTTCGCATCACTTGCTTCAACTTGTCCCATGTTTCAATTACCCTTTTATGGTTTCTTTGATAATTAATTCCAAGTTAAATCCACCAACTCAATACATAATCTAAAAACCCAAGGGTCACCAATGAGTCTTTTTCCTCTTCCCAGCATTTATAGTATTGAAACATAAGTTCAATTTTTTTATTCCTACTCACAATATGCCTCGGGATCATACTTCCTTAAAAATGGTGGAATGTTGAACTTTGGTTTAGCTAAAAAAAAGTTGTCCATGGTTATTATTAACCTAAGTCTCATCATTTGCACAAGAGACACATCAAGCATTATTTACACGAAGACAAGGTTGATCAACCTTATCTCCCCAATGATGCAATCCCAGCCGCATCATGTCTCGATACAATTTGACGACATCGGGAATGGCCTAGACATGAGGGGGCCAAGTGCAAAATGAGCTATTAATTTGTTTGCAAGCTCTAATTGATCAAGTGTTGGGAGAAAAACATTGCTGGGCTAATCAAAAAATCATGGACAAGTCACCTGAGCAGACTTTCAACCTTCTACAAGCTAATCTAGCTCATTCGTAGCTCATTGAGCGCAATTCCAGCTCATTTTTAACTTAGCATTATTTCGTTGCTAGGATAAACTTTTAATTTGGTTTTTAGTTAAATTAGTTTATTTAGCTCAAATAATTAATGTTGTGTTTAAATGTGTCATAATCTAGACATTTTAATTAAGGTTTAATACATACTTAATAATTGTTTTTAATGTGTCTAAATTTGAGACAAATTAAATTTGCTTAGCCGAATTTAATATGTCCTGGCCGAATTAATTTGCTAAATTTAATTATTTCAGGTACATGCATGGATGGCTTAAGTGTGGTGTGCTGATGGTTGAGATGCTCCAAGCACCTCTTCGTTTACTCCAAGTGCAATTGACCTGCTAATTTCTCTTCCCCAAGCTGCCTATTGTGTTCTCCAACAGCCCTTAAGTGTTTTCACACTTGTTGGAGGTTCCTTTCACACTTATTGCTGTTTGATTTTGAGCTTTCACACCCAAAAGCCTATTGAAGTGCCCAAGCTAATTTTAATAACTCAAGACTATTCAGTTAATCAAAGTAGCACATTAAAGCAAGTTCACACCTCTTGGCCGAATTTAATCAAGTCCATTCAGCTCATTGTTTATTCCAATTAAGCTAAATGACTTAGGAAACTACAAGGGACGTTCAAGGAAGCTTTAAACCAAGTTCACACCTTAAGGCTCATCAAATTTGGTTGTTCACGCCATAAGGGTTGTTCGTGCGCCACAATTCCATTAAAAATGGCTGCTGCACTTTCGGCTTCCTAAGAGAGGAATTAATCAAATTCATATTGCCTTGGCTGATCAAATACTTGTTGAATTCAGCTCAGCTCATTAAATTTAATTGATTATCTAATTAGGAATGCTAATAGCCAAGCTATTGGTGTCACCTAGGTCTACGACTTGTCAAAAGACATGTTGATTCATTTTAATAGTCATTTCAGCTGATTAAAAGCTTAATTGAGCTGATTACTTTGTGTCCATTTGGCTGGAACATGTTCAGCCTATAATGTAACACCCCAAACCCGGCCTAGACGTTATGGTCGAATCTACAATGTCACATTGAAGAGTGTTTTGAAAAACGTATTCTCATTGAAAAATTCGTGTTTTATTAAAAACCCCTTTGCGAATTTAATGTATGTTTAGGATATCTTGTTCATTGTTAAAACTCAAGTTGTCTTAGCAAAATGCTAAACATATTAGATTCTCATTACGTTTTAAAAACAAGGTTTGTTGCAGAAGCTTTTTAAAATATGTTGCGTATACGTGGTGTTTAAAAGGCATTTATCTTTTTGAAAATCTGTGACCTACCACTAGCAAATATGAATCAAGAAAATAAATCCCAAATTAAAATAAAAACTTAGAGAGGCCTTATTACAAAACAAAACACCCAAATTAAATACTTATAAGATAAAATTAAAAAATGAAAGCAAATACAGTTGTGTGGCCACCATTAAGTCTCTCGCAGCATCGGTCTGCCTAAGGATTACCTATGCAGAAAAGTAGAAGGGTGAGTTTATGAAAAATCAGTGTGTAATCCCTTATTAAACAAACAGTTAGTCATAGAGTGGCAATCACAATCTGGGCCTACGCCCGTTTTAGTAACAGTTCATTTCCAGTTAGGGCTTTAGCCCATTGCAGTATCAATATCAATGTGGACCTTAGCCCATTTCAGTAACAGTAATAGAATGCAAATAGAAATTCTACCCATCCATCCTCTACACTCCACTCCGTCCAGCCCTGCAGTCCATGTAGGGATAAAATCAACCCACCCATCCCTACACTCCAAAATATAGCACTAGTTGTAGCATTAAACAGTATATGCAGCAAAGCTGCCAGTACAGTACACTTCCTCCAAATATAATAAACTCATCCCCATGCAATATGTCATGTTATAATACCATACGTGTATGCAACATGTCATGCTCAATTACAGTCATACATATCATAGGGGTATACCAGTCATTTTACCTAATAAGGGTAGTATAACAGTCATTTCATCAAATTGGGGTCTAGGTATACTTTCCAACCCAACAGTAGGTCCATAGTCGTCTCGGGCGACTCGTGCAACCTTAACAATCGAACAGTGAAAATGGGCCTAAGGCCCATTTTGCGGGCCCTAGTGGGCCCACATACCCGTGTGGCCCGTTTAGCCCAGTAATAACCCTAGCCACGTGAACTATACAGCCTAGCCCAATATTCTCCATGCTTTCGTGTGGTTTACTCGTCTGGGGCTCACAAGTCTATGTAGCCCACACGGCCTATTTTGGCCCAACATGGCCCAAAACGGCCTAAGCCCATAAAACTGTTCGTGGTGTCCTCCATGATCAAACGCCCACGTTTTAATCGTTCAGATTACCACACGAGTGAGCGACGCTCGTGTAGCGTCAATAATCATATTTTTCAGCTTTTTTCGATCTACGTTTATAGTAGTGTGGTTACACACTTGTTTGCGAAAACATGCGTCTAGCTCAAGAGTTCCCCAAACCTATATCAACACAATACACTATTAGTCCTTTAATCTATGGGGTTAACAATCCCTCAAATAACATTTAAACATACTATAACTCTACACTTGCCTTGATCAAACGATTAAGACTCTTCACACGTCAATCGATTGCGAAGATAGATTATAGGCTCCTACAGCTCATCTACTCTCAAACCGAAACCTATTAACCTTTATTATGAATGTTTACGTAAACAGTTTGAACTAACATATAGCACTTACCAAAATCGCAAAACTGATTTTTTGGAAGGAAAATAATCGGCCTTCTATCTCAAAAAGAAAACCCACACCACAGAGGCAAGGATAGCACCAACCCGTCTCTAGCCATAAATGGTAGAAAAGGAAGATGTTAGAAGTAATATTACTACACAGAGAAAAAGAACGAGAGAACAGAGAAGAACTAGGCACCAACTGATTATTCAAAGAAGAAATGCAAAAACCAAAAGATATGGAGAGAGAGCTAGGCAGAAATTGGCCCAAGTATCCAAATAAAAAGAGAAGGAAGAAGGTGTAATTGGTTAATGGGAAAGTCGATTGAGAGAAAGGGAAAAGAGAGGAAGAACCAATCAAAACCAAAACTAAAACCCAAACAAGTTTGAGAAAGAGGAAAGGGGTGTTCGGCCAAACAAAAAGAACAAGGGAGAGAGTGACTGTTAAGGGTGTAGAGAGAACAGTGGAGGTCGATCAGTAAGGCACTATTGAAAAACCCAAATGAGAAGTTCCCAAATGGTCACACTTAGTATCCGGCTACCAAACAAAACCACCAACCAAAGAAAGAAAAGAAGCAAAAGGAGTAATAACTACCAAAAATGGAGAGCAAAACCACACAATACCGACACTAAGAGCCTATGACCGAATTGGCATAGTGGAATTCCCACATTCGGCAAACTAATCCCACACACCTCAACCTCTCTTAATTCTCTCCTAAAATCCCTCACCAAATCACTCCTAAAATTCGGCCACACACTCCCCTCACCCCTCAAACACTTCAACTACCCATTAGTTTCAGAGTTCTATTGATATTCAACTTCCTACACGGCACAACAACAAAATAAAAGATTCCTTGCGCAACACATGACTTGAACTTAAGATCTTTAGCAGCAATAACATGCCACTTACCCTTTGACCAGCAGGCCCTTTCTGTCATGCTCTACTTACAGTAATTTAAAAGTCTACTAACTAAAGGCAAGGGTTACTTCAAGTAAGAACAAAATTTCTGCACAAGCCAAGACTTGAACTTAGGACTCCTCAGACACTTCTCAGGACACTTAACTACTGAAGCAGACATGCATTTGTGTGACACAACATACGAAAAATAAGTACCTACATTTTTGGGTGTTACAACTCTACCCTCTAAAAAAAATTTGGCCTCGAAATTTACCTGATCAAAATAGATGAGGGTATTGTTGTCGCATCGCCTGCTCGAGTTCTCACGTGGCTGGATTTTTTTATTCTACTTTATGAAAAACATTTTAATGTGGCATCGCTAAATCCGACCATAACGTCTGGGCCGGGTTAGGGGTGTTACAAAAAGGCCAGATATATATATCCATGTATTAACCATTTCAATCATTCAAAATACCAAATTCTCAAGCCAAAACATAATGGCTAAAACATCAAACAAAAACACCCATACATGTACATATTTATCCAGTTATCAATTAACTTGTTTCCATGCCAAAATATAACATAATTGCTACATAATCACCACACCATATTAGATTCATGCCATATCTAGTTCAAAACCTTTCCAAAGCATGCCATATCTTGACCATGTTGAGGTCATTTTATCATATATAACTTTTTCTATCCAAACATGCTTTAACACAATATCAAATTAACAGATCGACAAGGCATCAAATGTACCAAGCCTACATCACCCAAAATGCCATATACATGCCAAACACATCAACTAATCATCAACCATAAGTTCATCTATACATGCCATTACAACCTTAACCAAGATATCAAATTCTAGCGATATAATCGCTCATGGTGTGATAAATCTCCAACTAGCATCCAACCCGATCAACCTTCTGATAATTTGAAAAGTAAAGGAAAGAAAACCATATAAGCAATGAATGCTTAGTAAGCTCATATAATCCATAAGCATAATATTACATTTCAATAATGACCATTATAGGTTAAATCTAAACCTATACCAATGCCTCAAGATTTACCAAACCATAATTACCAACTTTTAAGTGAGTAAATTCATTTATATCACATATATTTATAATTCATAACATGAAAGGATTTTATGGGACGTAACGCATAACCATCAAACATTCTATAAATGTAACATCCCAAAATAGGCCTAAACGGAACAGTGGTTGTGAAACCACGAATCCGAGATAGAAAAGTTTATTCCGATTAATTTTTATAATTTACCGAATGATTAGATGCATGTGTTAGAGTATCGATGGAAATAGATAGCATGCTTAATTTACCCACAAGGGCTTAATTACAAAAGTTGATAAATATGAGTTTTAGATGCTAAAGGATTAAATTGAAGAGTAAAATTGAAGTAGAGGTCCTTAAATGGTAATTGGACCATTAGGTTTTCATGAACAAAAATGGACATACATAGATAAAAATAACTAAAGTTTTAACAAAGGGTATTTTAGTCATTTGATAATTAAAAGATTAAAAAAGGGAAAAAGATGACAAAATGTGCCCATCTTCTTCATTAGGCCGAAATTTCAAGGGTTCTTCATAGCTAGGGTTTTGTCAAGCTTCTAAGCTTCATAGTAAGTGATTCCAAGCCCCGTTTTTAATGTTCTTTACGTTTTTGAAGTCCCGATAACTTGATTTAGCTTATTCTAGCAATAATTTAACCTAGGGTTCATATTTGGAAAAATACCCATAGGTGAAGTGTGTTTATTTTGATGTTTTATGGTAGAATATGAAGCTTGAAATTATGTTAAACAACTTGAGCTAAGCAATTTTAAGCGAAAAAGAGTAAAACGACATAATCGGTAAAAATACCTAATGGTCATAAGTACATGTTAGAGTGGGAATTTGATGTTGTCGTAGGTAAATAAATGGTTAGCATGTCATAAAACATAAGAATTAGGGATAAAGTTTCATTTCCGAGCCTTGGGATAAAGGTGTAAATATGCAAAAGTTTAAGGGCAAAATTGTAATTTTTTCAAAGTTAGAGTTAAGGACTGTTTTGGTAAATGTGAATATTAAATAAGTTAAATTTGCTATTATAGATCAAGAAAAACGAAATTTGGGTTAGACCAAGGAAAGAAAAAGGTTGAATATTAAATCAAAATATTTGATCGTATTTTGTATCGAGGTAAGTTTGCATTAAATAAATGCAATGTTTTATTATTTATAATTAATGATGTTATTTTTCAGCATCTATATATTTATTTTGTAAATTTATTTCTTGATGATTCAAGCAAGAATCGACGGAGAAATGATACTTAAAAGTCCCGGTTGAACCTTAGAAATATGTAGGATACAAATGTCATGACATTAGGGTTTAAGGATACCAAGTAAGACCATGCCAAGGCATGGCATTGGTAAGTTTTACAAGACAAGGAAATCATGTAAGACCATGTCAAGACATGGCATTGATAAACTACGATAAGGCAAAGATCCCATGTAAGACCATGCCAAGGCACGGCAATGGTGAGTTCATAAGGCAAGGATACCACGTAAGACCATGTCAAGACATGGCAATAGTAGGTTTAAAAGGGAAAGGTACCTGTGTCTCCTTAGTATTCCAAGTGGTTCATTTGAAAATTTAAAGAGTGTACTAAAGGGAAGGTAAGATAAGTCCATGTTTGAAAGGTTTAGGTTATCTTGATGATTCATTTAGAATGTTGTTATTTATTTACATGCAAACTTACTAATCTTTATACATACTACCTTTCCTTTCTCTCTTTTTTATAGTATCGCAAATCCAACTCAAAAAATCATAAGGACGTCGGAGTTCGCTGTATTTTGTGACTAGAAATACTTTAAGTTATGGCATGTATAGGGACTTGGCTATTTTGTGTGTATGTCCTTTTGATATGATTAAAGAATGACATGTGAATTCTTTGTAATGATTAGCTTATGATATAGCTAAACAAGAACATGTTTTGGTATTATGTATGCCTAAATGAGGTTTGATGCAAAGAAATTATGGAGTGAGAGTTGGCCATGGAACACTCAGGAAACAACAGTAGTGACATGGTTTTCAAAAATCACTTAAAATTGTAGAAATGAAATTAAATGGTGAATGACATATAGAATTAAAGCTTATTGAGTCTATTTTCATGAGAAAGAAACATAACAAGCAAAGAAAGTCTATATTCTGAGATATTTAAATTTTTGTAAGATTGGTTCAGAGTGACTTCGTGATCCCCTGTTCCAAATTTGGAAAATCACTAGAAATTTAAAAAAATAATAATTATAAGTCAAAATTTATATGTATAGATTCCTTAGTGAGTATATTTTCATTAGAAACAAACAAAAATGTTATCTGAATTCTGTATAATGAGATAATCAATTTTTAGTAAAGAGAGGTCAGGTCCGTTGAGCTGCGAAACAGGGGAATCTTTAATGAACAAATTGTACTAATTGGCCAAACTAAAAATTCTGGAAAAATTATGGTAAAAATATATATGAGTCTATTTTTAGGGAAAAATTATGGATTTAAATTTTGAGTTTTTTAACTCAAGTTATAATTAATTTAGTGAATATTATGCAGATGGACAGTTTTATTATGAATAGTGAAATAAATTGTTTTGATTTTTGTAAGTAATTGGAAAATTTTTAATGTTCCTGGTTTGGTCCCGAACTATTCCAATTGCACATTTTAGGGCCTCGAAGACCCTTTTTATGGATTTATTGGATGAATGTGAGTGAATTAATTTAAAAAAAATTTATGCCCCGAACAAGTAAGATAAGTCTGGTAACGCCTCGTGCTCGACTCCGGCAATGGTCTCGGGTAAGGGGTTATACACCTCTCAATTTACTTACTTTCTTTTCTGTCCCCAATGCTTTTTATAAGCCTCAACAATATTATTAATTCTCAATTTAGTGTATTTATTCATGACATCAATAGATTCACTCAAAGCATAAGCAATTTACTATCATATGAATACATCATTTATCTCACTAAACCTTTTTATAACATCATAATACATCCCAATTACGTACTTACTGTATCATTCCCTTTTCTTACTTGTTTCATATGCATAGTAAAAGTATAATCATAAACATCAATCATATCCACAAGCTTGGCATAAAACTAAGCGTCCACACTAAACATGTTAGCATACATGGTATAAATCATAGACAAAAATAACATATTTATAGCCATTGATCTCGACATGAACCATTAGAAATTATCACCTATCTCAACTTTCATAATTTTCATGTATCAACATATCAAGGATATTTATATAGTTTCATGTCTTAATACATATTGTTTTCTTTACCATTTCATTTTCATAACACATAAGACATAAACATAGCATCACTTAATTCATACTTTTCGTAATCATGAATGTTCTTACTTGAATCATCATACCTTTCTATAATCGTCATAGTGAAATCAATTAGAACCCTTACCAGTTCATCCCTTTTCATCCCCGTTGAACCACTTAGAATAATACCAAATATGCAGGAAAGCTCACACAAACTGTGCTAAACATGTAGTCATAGTTCACACGAGCTATAAAATGGGTCTGCTCACACAAGCTATCGGTCGGAATGTAAGCTACACGATGCTGCTCACACAAGCTGTTGAGTATCCACAACTAATGCTAGGCCTTAGCCATCGGTAGGATAGTCAAGACCAACACCCGAAACATGGTAACCTAGGTTTGCTCACACAAGTTGTCAGTTGGAACGTAGCTACACAGTGCGGCTCACACAAGCTGTGAAGTAACCGCAACACGTGCCGGAAACTCAACCACCAATAGCATGTTCAGGACTAGCACCTAAAACACTGTAACCCTAATGACATGTCATTTGTAACCTATATATTCCTAAGGTTCAAACGGGGCTCGATAGTCGTCGTACGTAGTTGAATTTTCATTATTTTTTTTACTCGATAAATTGTATAATTAACATACATATATTGATTCATTTTCAATAAAATCATATAATAACATTTAATTTAATCAATATTATACATAGTACAGTGCATACGAACTTACCTGGCTAAATTGCAGAAATACCAAAGTTTAGGGGCATTTTGGTAATTTTTCATTTCCCTCGATTTTCCACCCGATCTTGATCTAAATTAATAATTTCATTCAATATATTAATTTAGACAATAAAACAATTAACTTTATGCAATTTGGTCATTTTTGACTTTTTTACAAAATTACCCCTAAAGTTTTACTTTTCTAAATTTAGACCCTAAGCCCAAAATATGCTAATTAACCATTTTTACCCAAAATTTAGCCTAACTGAATACTTGTGGCATCCAATACAGCCCATTTATGCAACAAGTTCACAACAAATCCTTGTATTTTTATTATTTTAACAATTTAGTTCCTAATCGATAAATTCATCAAAAATAACTTAATAAAATACTTTTAAAAAACAAATAACATCTCAAATTCATCATTTAACATCTAAAATCACAAGGTTCATCAAAGGCAATATTCAAAATCTTTAACAGTTTCAAAATCGAAGATACAGGCTAGTTGGACCTAGTTGCAACGATCTCAAAAACATAAAAATTATAAGAAACGGGGCTAAAATCACATACCAATTTTGCTTGTGAAGTTTCCAAAACCTCTAAGCTAAAAAAAATCGGTTACCAAGCTTTGAAAAAGATGAATCAAACTTTTGTTTTATTTATTTTGATATAATTATCAAATGACCATATTGACCTTAGTTAATAATTAAATAAAACATCAAATTCATGTCCGTTATTTTCCACTAACACCTTGGATGGTCTAATTTTCATTTAAGTCCATTTTCCTTTATTCAATTAACCATTTAGTCACTCAAGTCAAATAGTGATTAATTTTTACATCTTTTACAATTTAGTTCTTTTTAATTAATTAACCAGTGAAACGTTAAATTTTTTTAGCGAAACTTTAATACCACCTTAATGGCACTCCGTAAATATTTATAAAAATATTTATGGCTCGATTTAAAAAAGCGAGATACTTCATTTTTTAAAACCACTTGATCTCAGGGTCATACCACTTGAACTTAATAAATCGTTTATATAACATAAATTATCATATCAAAAACCTTTTAAAAACCATATTTTACTCGTAAATATTAAATATAATATTTACGAACTTACTCATCGAATTTGGTGGCCCCGAAACCTCTGTCTCTGACTCTATTGAAAAATAGACAATGTAACAGTCCATTTTTAGTCAAATCAGAACAGTAGTTTTGGGACCACAAATCAGAAGTCAAAATATTTATTTTATTATTTTTTTAATATTTGCAACATGAATAAGTGATTTTCTGAAAATTTCGTTAAGAAATTTTATCGTTTGAATGGTCAATTTGATAAAAAGGACTAAATTGCGTAAGCGTAAAACTAAGTTCTAATAGCTAAAGGTGTCTAATATCTATAGAACCTTAAAGTAAGGGTCCTTAAATAGTAATTAGACCCATTTTTTAGTAAGTGGACAATAATGGATATGAAATGGATTATACAAATGTTTTATTAACAAGGTTAATTTGGTAATTTGTTTAATAAGGTTAATTAATTAAAACAAAACAAAAATATTTGGTTTCATTCATCTTTCTTGGACGATTGAAGCATGGAGAAAAGCCATTTTAAGGCTTGAAAGTTTCGGGCACTTTGATATTCAATTATTAAGAAAGGAGAAATACAGACTTAGATCGGGAAAAGAATAAAGTTATGGAATAGTTGACTCGATTCACCGTTTTAGCATTTAAGGTAAGTTCGTATGTGGTAAATTTCAATATAAATGTATTTCATATGCTTTGATATTGCATAAATTGAAAATATGGGATTGTGGACATGAACGATAGTGATTCGACGACGATTCGATATTTGAAATCCCAATTGAACCTTAGGAATAGATTAGGATGTTAGTGACATGTCATTAGGGGATACATTGTGTTGGCTTCGGGCCATGATATAGCACTTTGGGTGCGAGTTATACTGATTTGGCTTTGGGCCATGCATATCTGCTGATTCGGCTTCAAGCCATGATATCAGTACCTAGGAGATAAGTTACCTTGATTTGGCTTCGGGCCATGGTATAGGTATTTATCGTGTGAGACCCTTGAGTATCCAACTTCTATTCTGAATGGTTCAAAGAGTAAATGAAAGACGAGAATGTGTATGAGATTAATATGAGATGGTACAAGTATGTGCATAAACCATATTAGCTTTGAATCGAAGAAATGGTGAATAAAGTATATAATTTGTGAATGAATAATTGAGAGGTTTGTTAGTTGATTTATACTTATGATCAACTGTTGAATTATGCATTTGTGATTATATCGAATTTATGTCATATGAGCTTACTAAGCTTTATAGCTTACATCATTTATTTTTCTATGTTTTATAGTGACTACAAAGCTAGCTCAAATTCTGGGATCATCAGAGATTGCTTCACACTATCCACCTATCTCTCAGTACCTATGAACTTGGTATTTTAAGTATATGGCATGTATAGGCATTTAAGGTCATTTTGAATATGGGTTGATAATGATTTTGGTTATAACTTGTTAATAAATTTGGCCATATGAATTGGCATTGTAAATGTTTATGTTTGATTTGTAAATATAGCCATGAGATATGGCTTAATTTGGTGAATTTGGTTTATGTGCATATATGTGCATATATGGTTGATATTTTGAGTTCATGGATGGATATGTGAATGGTTTATATTATAAGGCTTGTGAATATTGATATAGTAAATGTTATACGGTTGTTATTAGAATTGAATTGTGCTTGTGAATTGGTGTAAAATGATGAATGTTTGGTAAAGGCTTGGTCAGTTGATTTGTATATGTGTTTTAGTATGTTTTGATTGAGTAAAACATAAGTTATAAGCATGTTGGTTGTTAATATTGGAAATGGTATGAATTAGTCTTGATTGTGGCTAAATTAGATGTTCATTTATGCTTTAAATTGATGCCATTTGAGTTGTGTAGGTACATGCAAAAATTGGGTGGCAAATTGGCTAGGTAAATAGCCTATTTTTGTTTACAAGGGCATAGACACGGGCATGAGTCTCAGCCGTGTGTCCCTTGGTGTTGATTTTGAAATTAAGTCAGATGCTCCACACAGCCTCACACACAGGCGTGTGACTTGGCCATGTGGCATAAGTCAATATACCCTACAGGTTTGGCACGGCCTAGCACACGTCCTGGCACACGGGCGTGTATGACCATTTTTAGGGCATACAGGCTAGCCACACGGGCGTGTATGACCATTTTTAGGGCACACAAGCTAGCTACATGGGCGTGTGTGTTTGTAACAGCCTGATTTAGACACAATTCAGAATGGTGGTTTCAGGACCACGAATCCGAGTCAGAAAAATATTTTAAAATTATTTTTTGTGTTTATTATGGGTGAATTTATATCTGTGAAATTTTCGTGTTTTAATTTTGATGTTTGAATGCTCGGTTTAATAAAAGGGCTTAATCGCATAAAATAAAAAAAATGGTAGTTAAATGTGAATGTGCCTAATTGTTGTTGTCTTTATAATATGTAGTATTTATGTTGCAATTAAACCGTAATTATAAATGATGGATGGTTGTGACCTTATATTATAATGGTTTTATATTTTATTATAAAGGTTAAATTTATAAAATGTTAAATAATATATGTTATAATAAAACATAAATTAAACCACCATGCATTCATCTTTATTCTTATGACCAAATGGAAAAAATAAAGAAAAGAAATAAAGCTTAGGGTATACGACCATTGTTGAGCTTGATTAAGGTATGCAACTAGCTCGATTTTTGATAATTTTTACGCTTTTGAGATTGTTGCATTTTAATGTACAAAGCCCATGCTTGAATTTTTGATTTAGATGAATATTTTGAGATATGCCATTGATGAATAATTAAACTTTGTGATGTTAGTTGATGAATTATGAAAGATATGTTTTGGATTAATATGTTTTGTATTGGAATTTTTTATGATTTTGAGTAATTAGGGCTAAATTACAAAAATAATAAATTGAGGGACTAAAATGTGAAATAAATGAAATGTATGGACTTGTATGAGCATGGGTAACATTCGACCTAAGCATGGTCTGTGCAAATTTTTCATGTTTTGTGTTTTGTGCAATTTGGACAAAATTGTAAAAAGTGTGAAATGTCAGGGGTAAAATGGTACTTTTCCCATTTATGTGTTTTTGGACTAAATTGAATGAAATTATGTTTGAATGTGTTTAATTTGAATATGTTTAGATCAAGAACCAAAGAAATCAGATTTGGATCGGGGGAAAACAAAAGTTGTCGATTAGTCGTCCCGTTTCAATTATCGTTGTCCGAGGTAAGTTTATAAGCAAATAGATGTTGTTACTTTTAAATAAATATGAGTTTTATATGCCGAAATGAACCATGTGAAAATATATATGTGGTAGCTAAATATGAATATGCTTGGGAGCTATGTTTACGAATTTGATTTGACTGAGTTACGATGTTCGAAAGCCCCGTACGAACCTTAGGAATAGCTAGGATATATATGTCATGACATAGGATTTCTGATATGGGTTCTCGTGTAAGACCACGTCTGGGACGTTGGCATCGATATGTGATTACGTATAAGACCACATCTGGGACGTTGGCATCGGTATGTGATTACATGTAAGACCCTGTCTGGGACAGTGGCATCGATATATGATTACATGTAAGACCAGGTCTGGGACGTTGGCATTGTACAATATGTGTGATTATCTGTGTATCCTATTCAATTCCGAATGGTTCAACGGGCAATGATAAGTTGTGATCAAATATGTAAATCAAGCTAAATTGATTAGGTATGTGATAGTTGATTTCCTATTTGAAAATAAGGTAAGTTGGTTATTTAATATGTGATGCAAATTATACATGATGTTAATGTAAATATATGTGTATTTTGTTAAATATATTCGGCCACATGTTATGCATAAGTATGTGATATTAAAGTTTGATTCATGAGTATATGCATATGAGTGTATATATATTCGATTACATAATAATATTATGGCTTTGAAATTGAATGATACTTTGATAATAGGTATATGTATTTTCGACCAAGATAAAGTTTATATATGAAAGCATATGTTGTATATGAAACTGTAAGCTTGAAATTAAATGTGATTATAATAGCATAAATTAGCTTGGTTAATTTGAGTTGATTATGTCATTGAGTTATTTATTTGCTTATGACTTACTAAGTTATGATAGCTTACTGTGTGTGTATGTTTGCCTCTATTTTGTAGATTTTGGAGTCAAGTTACGAGCTCGGGGATCATCAGTGAAGTTTATCACACTGTCGACTGTTTTCGGTCTTTATAAGTTGAACTTAAACCTATGGCATGCATAGGCTAACTTATGTTTATGTTTGATTTTGGGTTATGAAAATATGAGCCATGCGAAAATGGCTTATTCATTATGTTAAGTTTGGTTTTGATGGTTCGGCCATTATATATTTATATGTGAATCCTGGTTGATACATTTGTTAATGGTGATGAAGTTATGTCAAAGTATATATGTATGGTATATTTGGTATGATGTGAAATTGTGGTTGGATATTCTTGTTGAGTGATATGCTTGATATATAAGTGGGATATATTAGGTAAATGACAATAATTTGAAGTATTGGTAACTGGTTATGTATTGAAGTAAATATGGATAAAGATTATAAGTTTTTTTTATCATTGGTTGTAAATGATGTGAATTTATATTCGGCTAATGATAGATAAATTAAATATGTATACATATGACATGTTTGTTTGGTTTGATATTTAAAGTGACAAGTTGATATTTGTATTTGGTTATCCAATGATAAATTTGAACTTAATATTGAATTTTTGGAATTGGTATGACTTTAATGGCTTAATTTTCATGTTAAAATTCGATTATATTTGACATGGTTGGAGTTTATTTTGGTATGCATATCATCTCATAGGTATAATTTGTGTTCTGGTGATATGTTTGGATTTGGTTATGTGAGATAAATGGTAACTTGTTCAAGGCATGATTATAATCGGTTATACCTATTCAAAATAAAGGAATATGCTTATGACATGTTTATTTGTGGATTAGTTATTTAGATTCGATTTTTGATGGTAAGTATATATAAGCATTGTGTTTAAATTATTGTGTATTTAGATTTGGTTTCATATGACTTATTGATGAGATAAAAAGAAAATTTAGGTATAATTAATAGTCATGAAATGTTTATGTATTGATGCTTGAAAATGGTTTAAATTGATATGGTTATATGCGCATAACTTGATATGAGAAAAGATGTATATTTTTGGCCTTGTTTAATGCATGTTTATGTGTATATAAATATATATATATCTATATTATGTCGTGTGGTTGTTTTAGCTTAGAGTAATATGCATAATATGTAAATTTATCTAATCATGAAATGGTATGTTTTATCACATGCATAAGTTTTTGTTAATTGCTAATACATGTTTGATTATGTTTAAGTTTTTAAAAGATAAGTTTTGTTATGGGATTGAGTTACGAAGTATAAAGTGTAAGGAATATTCTTTTGAGTTATGTTATGTTAGGTAATGCCTCGTAACCCCATTCCGGTGACAGATACGCGTTAGGGATGTTACATTTGATTGGTATCAGAGCTATGGTTTAGTCGATTCTAGGACTAAGCTATAGATGCCATATTATATAGTGTGATAGTGTGATGACTCCTGACATTTGAAAATGTGTTTTCGTATAGTAAATGGATCCCGATCGAGCCGTAGCTGATAATGTCGAGAGTATAGTGCCTGCTCTCGCGTAAGGGACAGCACCAGTTGATTCTCGACCGACTTCGAGTAACCAAGAGGGAGAGGCTAGACAAGCCTTTTACCAAATGATGAATAACTGGTTTACTCGGTATATCCGGACAAATTCAGCTGCACAATAACCTCCACCCCCGACTAATCCTCCTCCAATACCTGTTATACCTTAAGTGATTTATCTGTTGAGATCACATAAGCCTCCTATTGAATAAATCAGAAAACACGGGGCTGAAGAATTTAGAGCCACTGATGATGATAATGCTGAGCGAGCTGAATTCTAGTTTGATAATACTATCCGTATGTTTGATGAGCTATCTTGTACCCTTGATGAGTGTCTAAAATGTGACATATCCTTGCTATGAGACACCGCATATCACTGGTGGAATACACTAGTATCGGTGGTTTTGGAAGAACAAGTGACCTGGGAGTTCTTTCAGACTAAATTTTGTAAGAAATACATCAGCCAAAGATTTATCGACCAGAAGGGCAAATAATTTCTAGAGTTGAAACAGGGTCGTATGACCATGACAGAATATGAACAGAAATTCGTGAGACTCAGTCGATATGCCCGAGAGTGTGTTTCAACCAAAGCTATAATGTGTAAAAGATTCGAAGACAGGTTGAATGAAGACATTAAACTGGTAGTTGGCATTCTTGAAATAAAAGAGTTCGCAGTACTGGTTGAGCAAGCATGGAAAGCCGAAGAGCTCAGGAAAGAGAAAAGAAAGGCTGACTTCGAAGCTAGAGATTCACGTAAGAGATCATCATGTAAATCAATCCAGTCGGCATCAAAGAGATTCTGAGATGATTCTAGCTATTCAAAGGCTACTGTGGGTTATTTTAGACGTGATCGGGATAGACCACCTGTGGTTCAAAAGCTACCTCAGTAGCTAGTGTTGGTAACGTTAGATCAAATTAACCTAATTGTAAACATTATGGTAAATGACATCTCGACAGTTGTAGAGTGCATGATCGGGCCTATTTTAAATGTGGATTGATGGATCATTACATTCGTGAATGCCCTGAGTTAGCTGAACAAAACACAATACAAAATGCGAGACCTAGTAATATGTCAGTTCGAGACCTAGAAATACGGGTAATGTGAGTAGCAGTCAGAGAGGAACTAAAGACACAGCAGTTTGATCTGATACTCGTACACCTGGCAGAACTTATGCTATTCGCGCTTGCGAGGAGGCTTCATCCCCAGATGTTATTACTGGTACATTCACTCTCTATGATACTAGTGTAATTGCATTTATTGATCCTGGTTCGACTCATTCTTATGTGTGTGAGACCATAGTATTCAGTGAGACTTTGCCTGTTAAGTCTACTGAGTTTGTGATTAGAGTATCAAACCCTTTGGGTCGGTATGTTTTGGTTGACAAAGTGTGTAAGAATTTTCCTTTGATGATTCAAGATTCGTGTTTTTCGGCTGATTTGATGTTGTTGCCATTTGATGAGTTTGATATAATTCTGGGAATGGATTGGTTGACTTTGCATTATGCTGTCGCAAACTACAAAAGAAAACTATTGATTTACAGTGCTAGAATGATGAGATTATTCAGATTGAATCTAATGATCTGAATGGTTTACTGGTAGTGATATCTTCGATGTTAGTTCAGAAGTATGTGAGAAAAGGTTGTGAAGCTTACTTTGCATATGTGCTTGATAGTAAAGTAACTGAAAGAAAGATTGAATCAGTACCAGTTGTGTGCGAGTATTCGGATGTGTTTCCTGAAGAATTACCGGGTTTGCCACCTATTCGAGAAGTAAAGTTTGGTACTGAGTTAGTGCCAGAAACGACTCCAATATTGATAGCTTCGTACAGAATGGCACTTACCGAATTAAAAGAATTAAAAGCTCAGTTGCAAGCATTGACAGATAGAGGTTTCATGCGACCGAGTTTCTCTCCCTGGGGTACACCAGTTTTATTTTTGAAAAAGAAAGACAGAACTATGAGAATGTGTATCGACTATAAACAGCTTTATAAGGTGACTATAAAGAATAAATATCCATTGCCACGGATTGACGATCTGTTCGATCAGCTGAAAGGGGCTACAGTGTTTTCAAAGATAGATTTGAGATCAAGTTACTATCAATTGCGAGTTAAAGATTCCGATGTGCGGAAAACTACTTTCTGAGTGAGGTACAGGCACTATGAGTTTTTGGTTATGCCTTTCGGACTTATTAATGCTCCTTTCATTTTCATGGATTTGATGGACTGGATCTTCAGATAGTATTTAGATCGGTTTGTGGTTGTATTCATAGATGACATTTTGATCTATTCTCGTGATGAAACTGAGCATGCCGAACATCTGAGACTTGTGTTACAGACTTTACAAGATAAACAGTTGTATACGAAGTTCAGTAAATGTGAATTCTGGTCACGTGAAGTCAGTTTTCTGGGACATGTTGTATCAACATTAGATATTCGGGTTAATCCGAGTAAAATTTTAGCTTTACTTGATTGGAAACCTCCAAGAAATGTTTCTGAAGTCCAAAGTTTTCTATGACTTGCTAGTTACTATAGACTATTCGTGAAAGGTTTCTCTATGATTGCAACCCCGATAACGAAGCTATTGTAGAAAGATGTTAAGTTTGAGTGGTCAGAAAAGTTCCAAAAAAGTTTTGATCAGTTGAAAGCCCTTTTGACTGAAGCTCCAATGTTAGTTCAGCCAGAATCGGGCAAAGAATTTGTTATTTATGGTGATGCATCTTTAAATGGTTTGGGCTATGTGTTAATTGAGGAAAGCAATGTTATAGCTTAAGCCTCGAGACAGTTAAAGCCACACGAAAAGAATTATCAGGCGCACGATCTAGAATTGGCAGCTATTGTATTTGCATTGAAAATATGGCGCCATTACCTATTTGATGAGAAATGACACGTTTATTCTGATCACAAAAGCATGAAATATTTGATGACTCAGAAAGAACTGAATTTGAGACAGCGTCGATGTTTAGAGCTGTTAAAAGACTACGAGCTTGTGATTGACTACCATCTGGGAAAGGCTAATGTTGTTGTTGATGCTCTAAGCTGAAAATCACTATTTTCTTTGCGTGCAATGAATGCGCATATGGCTATGTCTGATGATGATTCGATTATAGCTGAGTTAAAAGCAAGACCGTTATATATTAAATAGATTTGTGATACTCAGAAAGTTGATAATGATTTGTTCGTAAAGCGAGGCTAATCTGATTCGAATGTTGATTCAGAGTTTCGAGTTGATGCTGAAGGTTGTCTAAGGTTCAGAAACCAAATATGTGTCCCGAGAAATCTAAAATTGATTTAATTGATTTTGAATGAAGCTCATAATAGTCGATTATCTATTCACCCAGGTAGTATGAAGATGTATAATGATCTGAAACAGCTGTACTGGTGGCATGGTATGAAACAAGACATTTTTTACTTTGTTTCAAAATGTTTAGTCGTCAAGAAGTAAAAGCCGAGCATCAGGCACCTTCTGGATTGCTTCAGCTGATCATGATACCAGAATGGAAATGAGACAGAGTCACGATGGATTTTGTATCCGGTTTGCCATTGACGCCGAGCAAGAAAGATGTAATATGGGTTATTGTGGATAGATTGACTAAATCGGCTCATTTTGTTCTAGTTCACACTGATTACTCGCTTCATAAGCTAGCTAGATTGTATGTTTCTCAGATAGTGAGATTGTATGGAGTACCTATTTCTATTGTTTCGGATAGAGATTCGAGGTTTACATTGAGGTTTCGAAAGAAACTGTAAGATGCACTAGGTATGAAATTACATTTCAGCTGTAACGCCCAAAAATCTAAGATTTATTTATGTATGTTGTGACACACAATTATGTATCTGGTTCAGTGGTTAGGAGTTCTAGGAAGTGTCTGAGAAGTCCTGAGTTTAAGCCTTGGCTTATGCAAAAATTTTGTTCACAATTGTGTATCTGGTTCAGTGCTTAGGTGTTCTGGAAAGTGTCTGAGAAGTCCTGAGTTCAGCCTTGGCTTATGCAAAAATTTTGTTTTTACTTGAATAAGCCATGTTTCTAGTCAATATGCTTCTTAAATAAATATAAGGGCTTTATGACATAAAGAGCCTGCTGGTCTAGGCGGGCAAGTGGCATGTTATTTATGCCAGTGAACTGAGGTTTGAATCCTTGCATGCGCAAAGGGATTAAAATTTTGCTGAGTTGGACGGCTAGAGTTTGTGTTCCATTAAAAGTCTGAGTAGTGGAAAGGTTGGAGTGATTTTAGGAGGAGATATGGGAGGTCGAGAGAAGAGTGATCGGTGTGAATGATTGTGGAGAGATTTGGGGAGGAAATCGTGGGAAGTTGAGGGGAGAGAAGGTGTTGTGCTGAAATTGGATTGTAGGCATACAGGATTTCGGCTGAGTTTAGCTATTCTTTCTCAAGTTTTGATTTCAATCTGCTTTTGGGGTTTTTTTTGCTTGGTGGTCGATTGTGTTGGAATTCTTTTAGGGTAACTTGGGGTTTGCCTACTTTTTGGGAAATCGTTTCTTCTATTGATTCTTTCCTCTTTTGGCAAACTCTCTCTTCTTCCCCTCTTTATCAACTGTGCTCCTTTTAGACCGATTCTTGCTCTTTATCTCTCTTCATCTTAGCTAGTGTAGTCAAATACCCTATTTTCCTCATTCTATTCTTTCAGTTGCTAGCTCTTGGTTTCGGCCGATTCCCTTCTCCTTTTCTCTCCCAATCGATTGTTATTCCTTGGCCGAATTCCTTGTCTTCTTTTCTCTCACAACTAATTCCTCTTTGCAACTAGTGGCTGAGCCGAATACTTCCCTTCTACTCTTTCGATTCTGGACTATTGTATTTCAATTAGTGTGGGTACGTGGTAATTCTTTCTCTCTTTCTCTCTTTCGGAGCTTCATCTAACATCTTCCTGTGCTGCCGTTTTCTAATAAAGGTACAATCCTTCCACTTTGCCTCTATTATTCTCTGTACTTTCGGTTTTTGTGTGGGTGTGGCCGATTGTTCTTATCTTCTAATCTGGACTTTACATTTTTGGTAAGTGACGTTTCGTCTAGTTCAAACTGTTCATTTGTTTGATGGTTGATAAATGTTGATTGGAATGCAGATAACCCCTAAGGCCTATTAATTAGTCTCTTGCAAACGGATTGAGTGAACAAGCCGTAATCGACTGATCTAATCAAGTGAGAGGTAAGCTTTTGGACAAGTATTTTGGTGGGGGTCTTGGATAGGTCGATTGGGATGCAATTAACCGAAGCTTGTGATTGAATGTAGGTTGGATTACTCGTGGACTTTTCGCACATTGTCATGAACAGGTGTGTAAAAATTGCCTAATCGTAAATCGGCACAAGTTGGCAATTGTGATTATTAATAATACACGAGCATATGCTCGTTCATGTGGTAAACCAAATGCATAAATGTGATCATTTGATCTTAGAGGCCACCACGAGAGATTTCATGGGCTTAGGTCGTTTTGGGCCACGTTGGGTCGAAATGAGACGTGTGGGCCCCACAAGCTTGTGGGCCCTACACGAGTAAACAACACAGACGAATGGAAAATATTGGGCCAGGCTGTGTAGTTCACATGGCCAAGGCCAGATTTGGGCTTGTAGGCCACACGGGCATGAGCGCCCACATGGGCTTGCATTATGGGACTTGGGCCAATTTGCATTATTTGACTGTTAAGGTTGCACGGGTCACCCGAGAAGACTGTGGACCTACTGTTGGGTGGGTAAGCATACCTTGACCCCAAAATTTATAAATATCTGTTATGCCCTTATGAGATGTATGACTGTATTGAGCATGTCATTTTATATATGTTGCGTACATGTATGATATTATGATATGTTACATGGGGATGGGTTGTTATGATAGGAGGAAGTGTACTGTACTGGTAGCTCTACTGTAATTTCTATTTAGTACCGCAACCAGTGCTATTTTTGGTGTTTAGGGATGGGTGGGTTGATTTTATCCCCACATGGTGTGTAAGGCTGGACGGAGTGGTGTGTAGAGGCTGGCTGGGTAGGATTTCTAATTGCATGTCTGTTCTATGACTGCTACTGAATTAGGCTAAGGCCCACACTGATTCTGATACTATAATGGGCTAAGGCCCTAACAGAAATTAAGCTATTACTGAAACGGGCTTAGGCCCAGACTGTAAATGCCTATTGTATGACTGACTGTGTTAAGGGATTACACATTGAGTTTTCATAAACTCACCCTTCTATTTTTTGCGCAGGTAATCATTATGCGGATCGGCGCTGCGAGGGACTCGAAGGTGGCCACACAATCACATTTGCTTCCATTTTTAACTTTTAATTTATAAGTAATTTAATTTGGGTATTTGTTTTATAATAAGGCCTCTTTAAGTTTTTATTTTAAATTGGGATTTAATACTTTGATTTCTATCTGTTAGTAGTAGGCCACAAATTTTCTAAAAAAATAAATGCTTTTCCAAAACACCACGCTTACATAACATATTTTGAAAGCTTCCGCAACAAATATTTCTTTAAAGTGTAATAACAATCTAATATGATTAACATTTTGCTAAAATGACTTGAGTTTTAACAATGAACAAGATATCCTAAATTTTCGTCAAGATCACAAAGAGGTATTAATATAGAATGTATTTTTAATGAAATTATATTTTTCAGAAAATACTTCAGTGTAACATTACAGATTTAGCCATAACGTCTAAGCCAAGTTTGGGGTGTTATATTTAGTGGTATTAGAGCTAGGTTTCAAAACTCGACTGTGGATTTGGGTTTTCTTGAAAACTTGAAATTTCGAAAAAGAACTATTTCAAATAATTTGAAATATTTGGAAATGTTATACCGAATGTATGGTACACCGAGTTTCTGGCACTGATCTTGTAAGTTAACTAAAACTATTATTTGTTAAATTGAAATAAAGAGATTACTGTAGGCAATGGATTGTACTGAAATACTCTGTTTAGGGTAACCTAATATTGTAGCAAAACTACGATCTGCAAAAACAAAACTCCAAATAACTGATACTGCTTACCATAAAATATCCTGTAATAAACACTAGAACTGTAAACTGATGCATAAAATTTCTAATTCAAATAACACGCAAATCGATAATGAGCACCAGAGGTACTCGTGGAAGGGGTACAAGAGGTCGCGGCGGAGGTTGTGGAGTTGCTCGGGCTGGGTCTTCGTCATCTGTTCATATGCTTAATGTTGACGCTAGAGAGGCACTGGCTTCACCTGTGATTGAGACTGGGTCTCATGATAGTGCAGCTGGGGACGATGCACTGTCCCAAGCTATGTTACGAATTCTAGAGAGGGTTGCTGAGCCCAATACTGGTACTATGGGCCGTAGGTCGATTACGAAACGACTCTGGTCTAATGGGGTTGAGATTTTTAGGGGTATCGCTGAAGTTTCCCCTAATGTGGCTGAATATTGGATTGAGGCCAAAGAGAGAATAATGGATGACCTCAACTGCACCCCTGAGCAGAAACTAAAAGGTGCAGTGTCACTGCTGCCAGAAGAAGCCTATCAGTGGTGGCTTATAGTTAAAGAGGGTACTCAGCCCGACTGGTTAACTTTAAAAATTTTCAAGACTGCTTTCCAGGGAAAATATGTGGGCCCTAGTTATATGGATGCTCGGAGGAGGGAGTTTTTGAATTTGATTCAGGGGGATAATCTGTGCCTGAATACAAGGCTTAATTTTTGGGACTTAGTCGTTATGCGCGTGGGATAGTGGCTACTGAATATGAGATTGTGTTCGATTTGAGGACGGCCTCAAGGATGATTTAAGGGTTTTGATAGCTCCATAGAGGGATCGAAATTTTGTTGTATTAGTGGAAAAAGTGAAGATCGCCGAGGATGTGAAGCGTGTTGAGCGCCAGAACCGTGAGAAGGATAGAGGTAGAAACAAGAGGGTTTGGAAGCCCTCAAGTTCAGTTATAAGGCCTAAGAAAAAGGCCAAAGTTGATAGGCCGGTTAGAGTTGGTGCCCCTATTGCTACTATTAGATCACGACCCTGTACTGATTGTGGAAGATGCCATCAGGGCGAGTGCTGGAGAAGGATTAAGGCTTGTTTTATGTGCGGATCTTTGGAGCACCGTATCAAAGATTGTCCATGGAGGCCGGAGGAGATGCAAGCTACTGGTATGGGTACTGTTCAGCTGCCGAGGGGTGTTCAGTAGCCACCAAGAGGCCATGATCAAGCTAGAGGTGGAAATGGTATCGGCCATGGGCAGAGGGCATAAGACAAAGGTGCCGATCGTACTGAGGTGAGGCAGCCAGCTCTGGTTTATGCTACACGTCGTCGGGAGGACGGAGGCACCCTAGATGTTATTACAGGTACGTTCTTTATTCATAATGTACCTTATACTACACTAATTGATGTTGGATCTATGCATTCCTATATAGCATGTACTGTATCTGAGACTTTGGGTATAATGGTTGAAAGTACCGCGAGTGAGGTTACTGTGTTGAGTCTACTAGGGTAGTTAATGAGAGTAAATAAATTGTTCAGGGATGTACCTTTGGAGGTTCAAGGAACTATCTTTTTGGCGGTTTTAATGGAACTCCCTTTTGGAGAATTCGACTTAATACTGGGTATGGACTGGCTGGTTAAACACCAAGTGAATTCGGATTGTGCTGTTAAGCGGGTTGTACTGAAAATTGTGGAGGGGAATGAGGTAGTGGTATTTGGGGAACACCAGAATTATTTGTCAAATGTGATTTCTGCACTAAGGGCCAAGAAGTTGGTTCGTAAGGGTTGTTAGGCGTATCTAGCCTACATCAGTATTTCTAATTCTGAGGTTTTTCTGTTAAAGATATCAGAATAGTTAATGACTTTCCAGACGTCTTTCCTGATGAACTACCGGGGTTACCTCCAAACTGAAAAGTTGAGTTTGGAATCGAGATCCTGCCTAGTATAGCTCTGGTGTCCATTGCCCCTTTTAGGATGGCATCGAAGGAGCTAGTGGAGCTTAAGGCTCAGATTCAAGAGTTACTGGATCGAGGGTTCATCCGACCTAGTGTGACTCCGTGGGGAGCACCAATTTTTTTTGTGAAAAAGAAGGATGGATCCATGCGTATGTGCATCGACTATCGGCAACTGAATAAATTGACTATTATGAATAAGTACCCCTACCGAGAATTGATGATCTATTTGACCAGTTTCGAGGAGCTATAGTCTTCACTAAAATTGATCTCCGATCGAGGCACCATCAACTGAGAGTCAAAGAGGTTGGTGTTTGCAAGATAGTATTTAGGACTCATTTTGGTCATTACGAGTTCCTAGTGATGCCATTTGGACTGACGAATGCACCAACAGCTTTTATGGATTTGATGAACCGAGTGTTCCAGCCCTTCAGTTCGTAGTGATGTTTATAGATGACATCTTGATGTATTTGAGAACTGAATATGAGCATGATGCACATCTCCGAGTTGTTCTGCTAGTTCTGATTGAGAAACAATTGTACGCCAAATCTAGTAAATGTGAGTTCTATTTACGAGAGGTAACATTTTTGGGCCATGTGGTATCTACTGAAGGGATTAGGGTTGACCCTTGAAAAATTGAAGCTGTTCTGGATTGGAAGCCACCTAAGACGGTATCTAAGATTCGAAGTTTTCTAGGCCTGGCAGGGTATTATAGACGGTTTGTTGAGGGGTTTTCGTTGATTGCTACACCTTTGACTAAGTTGTTGCATAAGGGTGTGTCGTTTAACTAGACTGATGCTTAGCAAGAGAGTTTTGAGAAACTTAAGAAAGTTCTGACTAAAGCCCCTATCTTAATATAGCCAGAGTTTGGGAAAGAGTTTACTATCTACAGCGATGCATCACACGTTGGTTTGGGTTGTGTATTGATGCAAGAGGGTAAGATGGTGGCATATGCGTCTCGCCAACTTAAGACTCATGAGGTGAATTATCCGATGCATGACATGGAGTTGGCCGTAGTGGTATTCACACTAAAAATTTGGAGGCATTACTTGTGACAGCCCTAAATTGACCCTAGTCGAAAAGTGGTTTCAGGACCACGAAACCAAGTCATAAAAATAATTTACAGTCATGTTTGATGCTCATTATATATGAATATGCATGTGTGAAAAATTCATGCTTAAATTATGTGTATATGGTGCGAAATTTATTAAATAGGACTTGTGTGAGAATTTAGAAATGTGCTAGGCAAATGTTAAAGTGGCCTATTAATGCATGTTAGAAAATGCTTGTACTTGCATGTCAAATTAGCCAAATTCTAGATGGTGGCCGGCCATGTTATGGACTAAAACATATTATAATTATTTTATGTTAATATTTTATGATAAAAATAAAATATGGATAATAAAAAAATGTTGATTTGTGGGAGGAGAAACCAAAGTTTCTCCATCTTTGCTCCTCATTGCCGTAACTAGAAGAGAAAAAAGCTTTGAGAAATTCGGCTATGGTGGTTAGCTAGATTAAGGTAAGTTCAATGATGATTCTTGGATTTTTAACATTTTTGAGTTAGTCATTAAGTTATTTGCTCAACCCATGGCCAATTTGGAATGGTGTGGTGTCTTGAGCATTCGACCATGGTAGAAAATGGAAGAGATATATGGTTGTTTTCATGTTTAATGAATAAGTTACAAATGGTTGTTAATTGTGATAGTTTAAGGTAATTTTAAGTAGTTTGAATAAATGAACAATAATAATAATAAATCATCTAGTGAATTGGTGTAATTGCCGAATTTGAACTAGGAAGTTATTGAGTAATGTTTGTACTTTAAGTGATAGAATAGAGTGAATGCTTGGAATGTGATATGTGTGAATTATAAGTTGGATTAAAGGCTGTTATATTGCCTTATCATTTTCGGAAATGTGCTTTGTCAAAGAAATTGAGGGTTGATGTTTAAGTGATGTAAGTATAGGTATATTCGGCTTGTAGTTTTATAGATGTAATATGAGTGTTAGGTCGGAATGATGTTTAAGTACGAATGTATTTGGATGGATGTGCTTATAAGTATAACTTGAGATAAAATGGTGTTTAGTCATTATAAATAACCATATTTGTAGAATGTGTTAAATTATATATATTCGGCCTTAACATAGATATGCATATATCTATAAAGTTGTTAATGCCTAAGTAAGATGTTGGGTTGTGCATGGCTAGAGAATATATATATACATATATATGCGTATGGTGTTTGATACTTAACCATTAAGTCATATGTACCTCAACCTTATAATATACATGTATGATATTAAATCGCCTATTTGATTTGAAATTAAATGAATTCAATTGTTTTAAATTAGGCTCAAGAGCAAAGAGGATCTAGATCTGATAAGGGAAAGGAAAAAGTAATCGAATAGCCGTTGAAGTTGTTCGACAACATCCGAGGTAAGTCTTTGAGTAATGGAACTTAGTTTATTATTTGATTAAGTCATGACATATAAGCATAACAAATAAACGGTGATATAACGATTCTACTTGAATTATATATCGAGGTAATTAGTTATACTTATTACTGGTAGCCGAATGTGTATAGAGATCATGTTACAAAGCCAATCAAAATCATGCTCTTTGTATGTGGCTATTGAGCCGAAAATGGTAAAGGTTGATAAGTGTCTTGTGTTTGAGTTCTAGTAATGAAAATGAAATATAAATGTGTTATGATTTATTGATATATGTGCATGATTATTCGGATGATAACCGGACTAAGATCCGAAGGCATTTGTGCTAGTGACTATATCCAGGCTAAGTCCCGAAGGCATTTGTGCTAGTTACTATATCCGGACTAAGTCCCGAAGGCATTTGTGCTAGTGACTATATCTGGACTAAGTCCCGAAGGCATTTGTGCTAGTGACTATATCCAGGCTAAGTCCCAAAGGCATCTGTGCTAGTTACTATATCTGGGCTAAGTCCCGAAGGCATTTGTGCGAGTTGCTATATCCGGCTAAATCCCGAAGGTACTTGGGTTTGGAAATGAGCGATCTTGCTGTAATAACTTCAATTAATACGCTCATAAATCCAAACGATAAGGTATGTTTCGTATATGCATTGGAAAGGTTGATTCCTTTTAAATAGTATTCGCTCAATTGATTAACAAGCTTCCGGCCTTTAGTCAGGTTTGATCCTGAGTGTATGAATATAATGGTTGAAGCGTGAAGTAAACATGATTTTGGGAATATGCGTATATGCAATTGTTCATTTAGTCATACGAACGCTATACCTTAGTTGTAAATAATTTCATTACTTAAAACTTACTAAGCATCAAAATGCTTATTCTGTTGCTTTAATTCTTTGTTTTATAGATTTTGTTCGTCAGCTATCGGACTCGGGAGTGTCAAAGTCGAAGTCGTCCACACTATCTAAGCCCCTTTGGTACTCTTTTAGTTGAATTTTGATAATGGCATGTATAGGGCTGACCCTTGTTGTTAATTAAGTATCTTTTGGTAATGTATATTCGTATAGCCATGCGAAAATGGCTTGTATATTTTGAGTATAACATTATGGTCATTTTGTATATATGGTCTTATGATATGGTTATTAAGTGGTGTGGAAATGTTGGTAATGATTAGCCATTGGAATGGCCAATCATGGTCCTATTGGTGCTACGTACGACATGGCTAATCGTGATTATACTTGAAAATGATGTATGTCAATTTACTAATTGATTCATGGAAAATTATGAAATAGGTAAAATTTACCTTAGAATAGATGCTGACAGCAGCAGTGATGTGAATTTGAAAAATCACTAAAAATAGTAGGAATGGAATTAAATAATGAATAAATTATTTAATCGAATCTTGATGAGTTTATTTTCATATGAAAGAAACGAAACGACCATATGAGCCGTATTTTATGAGATGTTTAAGTTTTCGTGAAACAGGGCCAGAGCGTTTTCTGGATCCCCTGTTCTGATTTTGGAAATTCACCATAAATTAACCAGAGATAGTTAGAAGTCATGCTTTATATGTAAAGATTCCTTTTTGAGTCTAGTTTCATTAGAAAGAAACGGCATAAGTATTGAAGCTCTGTACAGGGAGATATCTAAGTCGTAATGCATGAAGGTCAGAGTAGTCAAACCCTGAAACAGGGGAGACTTTAACTAATAAACTGTACTAATTGGCCCGACCAAAAATTCTATAAAAAAATTTGTAGATGTATATATGAGTCTAGATTCAGGAAAAATTTACGGAATCAGTTTCCGAGTTTTGGAACTCGAGATATGATTTTTAAAGTGGCTGTGATGCAGTTAGTCAGCTTGCCTGGAAATTTCGAAATGAACTGTGTAAGTAAATGAATTAAGTCCGTTAACACCTCGTGTTCGACTCCGGCAATGGTCTCGGGTATGGGGCGTTACATTACTTGTACGGTGAAAAGTGTATCAGTTACACGGATCACAAAAGGCTCAAGTACCTCCTCGCTCAAAAGGAGCTAAATCTTAGGCAGCGTAGATGGATTGAGCTGCTTAAGGATTATGACTGTTCGATTGAATACCATCCTGGTAAGGCCAATGTGGTGGCTGATGCACTGAGTCATAGGGCTATGACAGATTTGAGGGCAATGTTTGCTCGTCTCATCTTATTTGATGATGGTAGTCTATTGGTCGAACTTCAGGTTAAACCGACGTGGATTGAGAAAATTAAGGTAAATAGTTGGAGGATGAGTCACTGGGTCCTCGATTTCGACCAATTGAGAGTGGGGAAACTTCAAATTTTAGACTGAATAGCGAAGGGGTATTGTGTTTCTATGAGAGAGTCTGTGTGCCAAAGGATACCGATTTAAGGCAGTCTATACTGCGAGAGGTGCATAATAGTCCTTATGCTATGCATCCTGGCGGGAATAAGATGTACTGAGACATTCGCAAGTTATATTGGTGGCCAGGTCTTAAGCGGGAAGTTACTGACTTCGTGGGTAAATGTCTGACTTGCCAATAGCTTAAGGCCAAGCATCAGTTACCTTAAGGGTTGCTTCAGCCAGTTAAGATTCCACTATGAAAGTGGGAAAGAGTAACTAAGGACTTCGTTAGTGGGCTACCCCTAACGCCTACTAAGAACGATTCAATATGGGTCATCGTGGATTGATTGACCAAATCTGCCCATTTCGTACATATTTGTATTGATTACTCGTTGCAGAAACTGGCTAAATTGTATGTGTCTGAGATAGTGAGACTACATTGGGTACCGATTTCCATAATATCTTATAGAGACCCTCGCTTCACGTCTCGATTCTAGAAGAAGTTACATGAGGTTTTGGGTACAAGGTTGGACTTCAGTACTGTGTTCCATCCTCAGACAGATGGTCAGTCAGAAAGAGTGATTCAGGTACTGAGGACATGTTAAGGAGTTGTGTTATAGAGTTCCGAGGCAGTTGGGAGGATTATTTTCCATTAGCAGAGTTTTCATATAATAATTGCTACTAGTCTAGCATATAGTTGGCACCTTACGAGGCACTATATGGTCATAGGTGTCGCACTCCTTCGTGTTGGACTGAGTTGGACGAGCGGTGTGTTCTGGGCCCGGACTAATTTCTAATACCGAGGCTAAAGTTAGACTAATTCGTGATCAACTGAAGGCGGCATCAGACAGACATAATTCGTATTCAGATCTAAAAATTAAGGAGATTCAGTATTCTATGGGGGACTTAGTATTTCTCAAGGTCTCGCCATGGAAGAAGGAGTTGAGGTTTGGGCAAAAGGGCAAGCTAAGCCCTAGGTTCATTGGGCCTTATCGCATACTGAAACATGTGGGACCGGTTGCCTATCAACTTGAGTTACCTCCAAAGTTAGACTGGATTCATGATGTGTTCCACGTATCTATGTTGAGGCACTACCACTCAGATCCCACGCATATTATTTCAACTGAGGAGTTTGAGGCTAGACCAGATCTGACTTTTGAGGAGAAGCTAGTTCAGATTCTAGAGCATGACGTAAAGGTCATGAGAAAGAAGTCTATCCCACTGGTTAAAGTACATAGGCGTAATCACAGTTCTGAGGAGACCGCGTGGGAACCCGAGGAGTCGATGCGACAACAATTCCCTCATCTGTTTTGACCAGGTAAATTTCGAGGCCAAAATTTTCTTTTCGGGGTTAGAGTTGTAACGCCCCAAAATCTAAGTATTTATTTATGTATGTTGTGACACACAATTGTGTATCTGGTTCAGTGCTTAGGTGTTCTGGGAAGTAACTGAGAAGTCCTAAGTTCAAGCCTTGACTTATGCAAAAATTTTGTTCTTACTTGAATAAGCCCTGTTTCTAGTCAGTAGGCTTCTTAAATAAATATGGGGATTTTATGACATAAAGATCCTGCTGGTCTAAGGGGCAAATGGCGTGTTATTTATGCTAGTGAACTAAGGTTCGAATCCTTGCATACGCAAAAGGATTAAAATTTTACTGAGCTGGATGGCTAGAGTTTGTATTCCATTAAAAGTCTAAGTAGTGGGAAGGTTGGAGTGATTTTAGGAGGAGATATGGGAGGTGGATAAAGGAGTGATCGGTTTGAATGATTGTAGAGAAATTTAGGGAGGAAATTATGGGGAGTTGAGGGGAGAGAAGGTGTTGTGCCGAAATTGGATTGTCGGCATAGAGGATTTAGGCTGTGTTTGGCTACTATCTCTCAAGTTTCAATTTCTATCTGCTTTTGGGGTGTTCTTTTGCTTAGTGGCCGATTGTGTTGGGTTCTTTTAGGGTAACTTGTGGTTTTCCTACTTTTATTTTGGGCAATCGTTTCTCTATTGCTTCTTTCCTCTTTTGGCCGAACTCTCTCTTCTTCTCCTCTTTCTCATCTGTGCTCTTTTTGGACCGATTGCTTTTTACTCTTTCCCTCTCTTCATCTTAGCTAGTGTAGCTAAATACCCTGTTTCCCTCCTTCTATTATTTCGATTTCTAGCTCTTGGTTTAGGCCGATTCCCTTCTCCTTTTCTCTCCCAATCGATTATTGTTCCTTGGCCGAATACCTTGTCTTCTTTTCTCTTACAACTCCTTCCTCTTTGCATAGTGGCTAAGCCGAATACTTCATTTCTACTCTTTCGGTTCTAGACTATTGTATTTCGACCAGTGTGAGTACGTGGTAATTCATTCTCTTTTTCTCTCTTTCGGTCACACTAATAGCTTCATCTAACATCTTCCTGTGTTGCCAATTTCTGATAAAGGTACAATCATTCCACTTTGTCTTTATCATTCTCTATACTTTTGGCTTTTTTGTGGGTGTGGCCGATTGTTCTTTTCTTCTAATCTGGACTTTGCGTTTTCAGTAAGTGACGTTTCGTCTAGTTCAAACTTTTCATTTGTTTGATGGTTGATTGTGTTGGTTGAAATGCAGATAGCCCCTAAGGCCTATTGATTAGTCTCTTACAAATGGATTCAATGAGCAAGCCATAATCGACTGATCTAATCAAGTAAGAGGTAAGCTTTTGGACAAGTATTTTGGTGGGGGTCTGGGATAGGTCGATTGGAATGCAATTAACCAAAACTTGTGATTGAATGTAGGTTGGAGTACCCGTGGACTTTTTGCACGTTTTCATGAACAGGTGTGTAAACACTGCCTAATCGTAAATCGGCAAAACCCGATAATTGTGACTATTAATTATACACGGGCGTATGCTCGCTCATGTGTTAAACCGAATGCATAAACATGGGCGTTTGATCGTAGAGGCCATCATGAGCGATTTTATGGGGTTAGGATGTTTTGGACTATGTTGGGTCGAAATGGTCCGTGTGGGCCTCACACGGGTAAACCACATAGACGAATGGAAAATATTGGGGCAGGTTGTGTAGTTCACACGGCCAAGGCCATATTTGGGCTTGTAGGCCACACGGGCATGGGGCCCATATGGCCCTACATTATGGGCCTTGGGCCCATTTTCACGTTTGACTGTTAAGGTTACAAAGGTCACCGGAGACGACTGTGGACTTACAGTTGGGTCGGTAAGCATACCTCGACCCCAAAATTTATAAATGTCTGTTATGCCCTTATGAGATGTATGATTGTATTGAGCATGCCATTTTATATATGTTGTATACATGCATGATATTATGATATATTACATGGGGATGGGTTGTTATGATTATAAGGAAGTGTATTGTACTGGCAGCTCTGCTGTAACTTTTGTTTAGTGCCGCAAACGGTGTAATTTTTGGTGTGTAGGGATGGGTGGGTTGATTTTATCCCCACATGATGTGAAGGGCTGGACGGAGTGGTTTGTAGAGGCTGGCTGGGTAGGATTTCTGATTGCATGTATGTGCTGTGACCGCTACTGAACTGGGCTAAGGCCCACACTGATTCTGATACTATAATGGGCTAAGGCCCTAACCGAAATTAAGCTGTTACTGAAACGGGCTTAGGCCCAGACTGTAAATGCCTACTGTATGACTGACTGTGTTAAGGGATTACACACTGAGTTTTCATAAACTCACCCTTTTTATTTTCTGCGTAGGTAATCATTAGGCGGATCGGTGCTACGAGGGACTCGAAGGTGGCCACACAACCGCATTTTCTTCCATTTTAACTTTTAATTTATAAGTAATTTAATTTGGGTATTTGTTTGTAATAAGACCTTTTTAAGTTTTTATTTTAATTTGTAATTTAATACTTTGATTTATATCTGTTAGTAGTAGGCCGCGGATTTTCTAAAAAAATAAATGCTTTTCCAAAACACCACACTTACGTAACATATTTTGAAAGCTTCTGCAATAAACATTGTTTTAATGTGTAATAACAATCTAATATTATTAACATTTTGCTAAAACGACTTGAGTTTTAACAATGAACAAGATATCCTAAATTTTTGTCAAGATCACAAAGAGGTATTAATATAGAACGGATTTTCAACAAAATTATATATTCCAAAAAATTTCAATGTGACATTGCAGATTTGGCAATAACGTCTAGGCCGGGTTTGGGGTGTTACATCAGCACTGCTTTCCATCCGTAAACAGATGGTTAGTCTGAACGAATCATTTAGATACTTGAGGATATATTGAGATGTTGCATTCTTGAGTGTGAACGTACGTGGAAACGATACTTACCTCTGATTGAATTCGCATACAATAATAGCTTTCAATTGAGTATTAAAATGGTACCTTACGAGGCTTTGTACGGTCGTAAATGTCGTACACCACTATATTAGACTGAGCTTAGTGAAAACAAGATACACGGGGTCGATTTGATTAGAGAGACTAAATAGAAAGTTAAAGTGATTCGCGAAAGTCCAAAACAGCATCATATCATCAAAAATCATATGCTAACTTGAAACGAAAAGATATAGAGTTTCAGATCGGGGACAAAGTATTTTTGAAAGTCTCACTGTGGACGAAAATACTCAGAATCAATCGTAAAGGAAAATTGATTCCTAGATTTATTGGGCCGTATGAGATTATTGAGCATATTGGGCCGGTTGCGTTTAGACTATTGTTGCCACCTGAGTTAGAAATGATTCATAACGTATTCCATGTTTCAATGTTTCGTAGATATCAATCTGATCCCTCACATGTAATTAATCTATCAGAGATGAGATTAAGTCTGATATGACATATGAGGAGGAACCGATTTGTATTTTTGCTCTCGAAGTTAAAGAATTCCGAAATAAGAAAATTTCGTTAGTGAAAGTACTATAGCATATACACTGAGTTGAATAGGCAACTTGGGAGCCAGAGTTGTAACAACCTAATTTAGACCCTATTCAGAATGGTGGTTTCGGGACCACAAATCTAATTCAAAAAAATATTTTAAAATTATTTTTTGTGTTTATTATCTGTGAATTTATATCTGTGAAATTTTCGTGTTTTAATTTTGTCGTTTGAATGCCCAATTTAATAGAAGGGCTTAATCGCGTAAAATAAAAAAATTGGTAGTTAAATGTGAATGTGACTAATTGTTGTTGTCTTTATAATATGAAGTATTTATGTTGCAATTAAACCATAATTATAAATGTTGGACGGTTGTGACCTTATATTATAATGGTTTTATATTTTATTATAAAGGTTAAATTTGTAAAATGTTAAATAATATATGTTATAATAAAACATAAATTAGACCACCATGCATTCATCTTTATTCTTATGACCGAATAAAAAAAAGAAAGAAAAGAAATAAAGCTTAGGGTATTCGGCCATTGTTAAGCTTGATTAAGGTATGTACTAGCTTGATTTTTGATAATTTTTACGTTTTTGAGATCGTTGCAGTGTAATGTACAAAGCCCATGCTTGAATTTCTAATTTTGATGAACATTTTGAGATATTCCATTGATGAATAATTGAAATTTGTGATGTTAGTTGATGAATTATGAAAGATATGTTTTGGACTAATATGTTTTGTATTGGAATTTTTTATGATTTTGAGTAATTAGGGCTAAATTGCCAAATTAATAAATTGAGGGACTAAAATTTGAAATAAATGAAATGTATGGACTTGTATGAGCATGGGTAAGATTCGGCCTAAGCATGGTATGTGCAAATTTTGCATGCTTTGTGTTTTGTGCAATTTTGACTAAATTATAAAAAGTGTGAAATGGTAGGGGTAAAATGGTAATTTGACCATTAATGTGTTTTTGGACTAAATTGAATGAAATTATGTTTGAATGAGTTTAATTTGAATATGTTTTGATCAAGAACCAAAGAAGTCGGATTTGGATCTGGGGAAAACCAAAGTTGTCAATTAGTCATCCTGTTTCAATTATCGTTGTCCGAGGTAAGTTTATAAGCAAATAGATGTTGTTAATTTTAAATAAATTTGAGTTTTATATGCTGAAAAGAACTATGTGAAAATATATATATGATAGCCGAATATGAATATGCTTGGGAGCTATGTTTACAAATTTGATTTGACCGAGTTACTACGTCCAAAAGACCCGTACGAACCTTAGGAATAGCTAGGTACGATTTCTGATATGTGTTCTCATGTAAGACCATGTATGGGATGTTGGCATTGATATATGATTATGTATAAGACTAGGTCTGAGACGTTGGCATCGATATGTGGTTATGTGTAAGACCATGTCTGGGACAGTGGCATCGATATGTGATTACATATAAGACCACGTCTGGGATGTTAGCATTGTATGATATGTGTGATTATCTGAGTATCCTATTCAATTTCGAATGGTTCAATGGGCAATGAGAAGTTGTGATCAAATATGTAAATCGAGCTAAAGTGATCAAGTATGCGATAGTTGATTACCTATTTAAAAATAAGGTAAGTTGGTTATTTAATATGTGATGCAAATTATACATGATGTTAATGTAAATATATGTGTATTTGTGAAGTATATTTGGCCAAATGTGATGCATAAGTATGTGATATTAAAGTTTGATTCATGAGTATATGCATATGAGTGTATATATATTCGGTTACATAATGATATTATGGCTTTGAAATTGAATGATACTTTGATAATAGGTATATGTATATTCGGCCAAGATAAAGTTTATATATAAAAATATATGTTGTATATGAAACTGTAAGCTTGAAATTAAATGTGATTATAATAGCAAGAATTAGCTTGGTTAATTTGAGTTGATTATGTCATTGAGTTATTTATTTGCTTATGACTTACTACACTATGATAGCTTACTATGTGTGTATGTTTGCCTCTATTTTATAGATTTTGGAATCAAGTTACGAGCTCGGGGATCGTCAGTGAAGTTTATCACACTATCGACTATTTTTGGTACTTTATAAGTTGAACTTAAACCTATGGCATGTATAGGCTAGCTTATGTTTATGTTTGATTTTGGGTTATGTAAATATGAACGATGCGAAAATGGCTTATTCATTATGTTAAGTTTGGTTTTGATGGTTCGACCATTATATATTTATATGTGAATCATGGTTGATATATTTGTTAATGGTGATGAAGTTATATCAAAGTATATATGTATGGTATATTTGGTATGATGTGAAATAGTGGTTGGATATTCTTGTTGAGTGATATGCTTGATATATAAGTGGGATGTATTAGGTAAATGACCATAATTTGAAGTATTGGTAATGTAACACCCCAAAATCTAAGTAATTATTTTTGTATGTTGTGTGCATAAATACATGTCTGCTTCAGTGGTTGAGTGTCCTAAGGAGTGTTGGAGAAGTCCTAAGTTCAAGCCTTGGCTTGTACAAAATTTTGTTTTTACTTGAATAAACCCTGTCTCTAGTTAGTAGGCTTATTTAATAGATATGGGTAGTTTATGTCATAAAAAGCCTACTGATCTAGGGGATGAGGGTGTGTGGAGTGTTCTAAGGGATCTAAGGTTCAAGGCTTGGCAACGCAAAAGAGCATTTTATTTTGCTACTGACCCTGGGGAAGTGTTGTAGCTTGACTAAAATTGGGGTGTTTGAGGAGTGAGGAGAGTTATGGCCAAATTCTAGGGACTTGTTGGAGGGAATCTCGGCTGGTAGGTATGTGGATAGGTGGGATATGGTTGAGTGATATTAGGAACAATATGGGGAGAAAAATTAGGAGATTTGAAAGGAGTGGAAGAGGGTGTGCCGAATTGGGACTCTCACTCCTTGTAATTTTTGGTTTTTTAGAAATCACTTGGGGTTGGTCTTTTTATGGGTTATTTTCTCCTTGGTGCCGAATTCCTACCTTTTGGTTTTGGTTGTTTAGTATTTTTCCTTTGTGGGACGGATTGGTAGTGATCATTCGGGGTTTTTCTCATTTTGGTCTTTTTGGGTTTTTTCTCTTCTAAAGCTTTGATGATCGATTGCCTCTGCTTCTCTCCCCTCTCGTAATCAAGTCTCTCATTGGCTGAATACCTCTGCCTTTGTTGCTAACCGACTCTTTTCTTCCTCTTCCTTACTCCAACGATTCCCTCTTGACCGAGTGCACCTTCTTTTCTTCTCCTTCCCTCTTTTCCTTCTCCCTATTCCTTTCCCTTTTCATTTTGGTACCTTGGCCGAACACCCCATCTCACCTTTCTAATTTTCTTTCGATTAGCAAGTGTGTTTTGATCAGTTGGGTTTGGGAGCACGGTTCTCTTCTCTCACTCCAGTGCTTTTGCGTTGGCCAAATACTGATAGGTAAGCCTCAGCTTCACTTCTTCCCCTTTCAACTTTCCACCTTGTTGAACCATCTTTTTACTTTGTCTCTTCTTACTGGTTACCCCTCTGTTTACCTTTCAGATCAATCCTTATCCTTGGTTCTATGTGCGTTACATCATTGGTCTACAATTTGCTCATTCGCTGTTGGTAAGTGTGGTGCGGTTGTGATGGTATTATACTTTAAGTGCGAGTTTAATATAGAAAGGTGGTGACTTTTATGTAGGTGGTGGTCGAAGTTGATTGGCATATCCCCTAAGAATCAAGGGTGCGATTATTGTGGGCTTGTGATAAGAAGATTATGATTGTTTTGGACTTCGTTAGTTTCCAATTGGATCAAGGGTTAAAAAACTGATTAGATGATATATTAATTGTTCATCAGGTATAAGAGTGTTCAGAGTGCGGGTTAACTCCAAATCGCATCAGGTGTGTAACCACACTGTTATATTCGTAAATCGACAAAAGCCGAAAAATATGACTATTGACGCTACACGAGCATGCAGTCACTCGTGTGGTAATCCAAACGCATAAAACGTGGGCGTTTGATAGTATAGGCCACCATGAGCGATTTCATGCGCTTAGGCCGTTATGGGCCACGTTGGGCCGAAACGAACCGTGTGGGACCCACAAAGATAAACCACATGGACGTGTGGAGATTATTGGGCCAGGTAGTGTAACGCACATGGCCAAGGTCATTCTTGGGCTTCACAGGCCATACGGGCGTGTAGGCCCACATGGTCCGCATTATGGGCTTTGGGTCCATTTTCACTATTTGACTGTTAAGGTTGCACAAGTCGCCCAAGACGACTGTGGACCTACTGTTGGTTCGGTAAGTATACCTAGACCCTAATTTGATGAAATGACCGTTATACCCCTATGAGGTAAAATGACTGATATACCCCTATAATATGTATGACTGTAATCGAGCATGACATGATTTGCATACACGGATGATATTATGACATGACATATTGCATGGGGATGGGCTATTATATTTGGAGGAAGTGTACCATACTGGCAGCCCTGCTGCAAATACTGTTTAGTGTCGCAATCGGTGCTATATTTTGGAGTGTAGGGATGGGTGGGTCAATTTTATCCCCACATGGAGTGTAGGGCTGGACGGAGTTGAGTGTAAAGGATGGATGGGTAGGACTTCTGATTGCATTTCTCTTACTGTTATTGAAATGGGCTAAGGCCCACACTGATACTGATATTGTAATGGGTTAAGGCCCTAACTGTTACTAGACTGTTACTAAAACGGGCTTATGTAACATCTCAAAATAGGGCCTAAATAGAATAGTGGTTGCGAAACCACAAATCTGAGATAGAAAAGTTTATTTCCTTTAATTTTTATGATTTACCGAGTGATTAGATGCATGTGCTAGAGTATTGATAAGAAATTTTATAGATTGCATGTTTAATTTGCCTATTAGGGCTTATTTGCAGAAGTTGCTGTAACAACCCGATTTAGGGCCTAAACGGAATGATGGTTTTAGAACCATGAATTCAAAGTCAAAAAATTTATTCCGATTAAGTTTTAAGATTTATTTATTGATTAAAATATTGTGTAAAAATATCGTTAAGAAATTTTACTGATAAAGTGCTTAATTGGATTTTTAGGACCAAATTGCAAAAGTTGCAAAATATGTGTTCTAATTCATAAGTACTTGATTGAAATGGGGTTTGAAAGAGGAGGACCTTAAATGGAATTAGACCATTATATTTCGTTTGGACAAAAATGGGCATGAATAGGACAAAATTTTAAAGAAAACCTTAAGGGCATTTTAGTCATTTGGTAATTAAAAGAAATAAAAAGGGAAAATAAAGCCAAAATTGACTCATCTTTTTCATGGAGGCCGAAATTATCATGGGGGAAGCCATGGCTAGGGTTTTCAAGCTTTCCAAGCTCAATAGTAAGTCCGTTCTAGCCCCGTTTTTCAAGTTCTTTACATTTTTGGAATCCCGGTAACTTGATTAAGCTTATTCTAGTAATAATTTAAGCTAGGGTTCATATTTGGAAAAATATCCATAGGTTAAATGTGTTTATTTTGATGTTTTATTTTAGAATATGAAGATTGAAATTATGTTAAACAACTTTTGCTAAGCTGTTTTAAGCAAAAATGAGTAAAACGGCTTAATCGGTAAAAGTTGTTATTGTTCATAACTATGTGTTAGAGTGAGAATTTGATGTTGCCATAGAAGGGAAAAATGATCAGCATGTCATAAAACATAAGAATAAGGGATAAATTTTAATTCCCGAGCCTAGGGGCAAAAGTGTAAATATGCAAAAGTTTAGGGGCAAAATTGTAATTTTTCCAAAGTTTGAGTTAATGACTGTTTTGAATAGTACATTAATTAAATAAGTAAAATATGATGTTTTAGATCCCGGAAAATGAGATTTGAACCTAGAATGGGAGAAATATCGAAAATCAAGAAAGTTAGTAAAATGGCCTTTTTAGTATCGAGGTAAGTTCATATGTATAGTAAGTATTAATTTATGCATGTTTCAATGTAAAATTGATTGCCGAGGTATTGAAAGCAAGTATAATTATGATGATTTAAATGTTCAATATTAATTCGACATGGAAATGAGAAAGTATAATTATCTTTATTATGTTTTTATATTTCAGTATTTAAATGTTCAATATTAATTCGACATGGAAATGAGAAAGTATAATTATCTTTATTATGTTTTTATATTTCAGTATATTTTATGTATTGTAGCTGATTTTTGAATCATAATTGACTATTGGAAGAATGGAATAAAGTATTAGAAAGTGAGATACTTCCCGTTTGAACCTTCAGAATCGAAAGATACAGATGATATGTAGCTAGGTCACATGTGTAATACGGGATGTATACCATGTGTACAAGAGAGCTACAAGACATTATGAGGTAGCTAGGTCGCATGGGTGATACTATGTGTACACCATGTAGACAAGAGAGCTACGAGATAAATGTAGCTAGGTTGCATGTGTGGTTCCAAGTGAAGGACACCATGTAGACAAGAGAGCTACGAGATAAACTGGCTAGGTCACATGGGTGGTACTAAGTGTTCACCATGTGTACAAGAAAGCCAAAATTATGTCTACAATCGAGTTAGGTCACATGAGTGGTGCTAAGTGAAGGCCACTATGTGTACAAGAGAGCTTCAATTTTAAAGGTGGGCTGTGTGCGATACCATCGCGTATCTGTTATTATTCCGAAGCGTTCAACTGGGAAATTGATTAGATGAAATTGTGTATGACTTTGTGATGATAAGTGTAAGTATATACGTGTGTAACTTCTGAGCAATATGCTCAATGTGTGATTGGAAATTGGAAAGATTGTTATGGGTAAGTGATGAATACAATTGAAGTGTGAAAGATCAAAATTGACAATAAAACTGTTTGGGATAGTTGCAGTGATGAGAATCTAAAAATTTACCAAAAATAGTAGAAATTGAATTAGAGACTGAATGAGATATAAAATTAAAGCTTAATGAGTCTATTTTCATATAACAGAAATAGAGCAAGCAAAGGAATTCTATATTCTGAGATATTTAAGTTTCTATGAGACTGGTTCAGAATGACTACGTGATCCCCTATTTTGAGTTTTAAAAATCATTAAAAATTGTACAAAAATAATTATAGGATATAATTTATATATTTGAAATCCTTAATGAGTCTAGTTTCAAATAAAATAAACGATAACATCATATGAGTTTTTTACAAAGATAAAATATATTTGTAGTGAAGAGTGGTCAGGGCAGTTGAGCAGTGAAACAGGGGTAACTTCAATGAATAAACTGTACTAATTGGATAGACCAAAAATTTTGAAATTTTATGGTAAGAATATACGTGAATCTAGTTTCAAGAAAAATTAACGTTTTGTAATTTGGTGTTCTTTAGCTCTATAAATAAATAATTTAGCTTCTGGTACTCTGCTAGACAGCTTATTTTGAACCTGTTTATAATTGTAATAGTGAAAGTATGTGTGTTTGTGATGGTAATATTCCGGGAACATATTGTGACTTTGTTTAATGTATGATAATGTATTGTTTATTAATATTTACATATTTACTTACTAAGCTATAATGCTTACTCCCTTCCTTTCCTTTTTCCTATAGTGTCGCAGATGTTAGCTCGAGTTGGAGGTCGCTGGAGGTTAAATCACACTATCAAACTATCGATTGATATATAAAGGTTTTAAAGTATTTTTAAGTCTTTGGCATGTATAAAGACTCGTTTAATTGTTATTAAGTTGCTAGGAATTGGCCTAAAATACTGACCTATGTTAATTGAAGGTCTCTATTGTATAAAGTCATTTAATGTAGATAGTCTTGATTATGTTATTAATTAAATGATGCAATTTATGAATGTGCATGCTTGCCTATGTGTGTGGTTGAATTAAAGCATGATATGGGTCTTGTAAACTCTTTTTAAGGGACAACTTGAAGGTGTTTGAAAAAGTTTTAAATTAGAGTGAAATTATGAATCGATTTTTATATGATGATTAGTGATTAAGTCCGGTAATGCCTCGTACCCTGTTCCAGAGTCGAACACGGGTAAGGGGTGTTACAGCTTAGGCCTAGATTGTGATTGCCTACTGTATGACTGACTGTTGTTAAGGGATTACACACTGAGTTTCATAAACTCACTGTGACAGCCTTAATTTGACCCTAGTCGGAATGTGGTTTCGGGACCACAAAACCAAGTCATAAATTTTTTTAAAAAAAATTATATCTTCTATGTGTGATAGTGCATGTGTGAAAAATTTGATGTTTTAATTTAGTCATATGAATGAGAATTTCACTTGAAAGGACTTAGTTGAGAAACTTAGAAAATATGTTAGGAAAATGTGTGAGGACCAAATAATTTTCAAAGTATGAAAGTTTGGGTTTGCATGGCAAAATGCCTAATATGCATTAAGTGGCTGGCCGAGTAATGATGTTCCTCTACTAAGTTTAATTTAATCATAATATTATATTGATAAGTGATTATAATATCATAAATAATATGAATAAAAAAATAAAAATAGGAATAAAAGAAGAAATCAAAAATAAGTGTTCATCTTCTTCTTCTTGCAAAAACCGAAACAAAAGGAAAGAAAAAGAGAAATTACACTAAGGCAATTCGACACCCTCTTTTGCTAGTTGGAGGTAAGTTTTGAAGTGATTTTGAAATCTTTTTATGTGTTTAAGTTAATTGTTAAATGCATTTCTTGGCCATGTCAAGAAAATCAAATTTATATGGTGGTTTGGGCACTAGGCCGTGTATCAAGATGTTAGAATTAGAGGTTGTTTTCATGTTGAACTGAATAAGTAGATGTTAGAATGAGGTTAATCTTGTTGAATTGTTAGTTGGGTAATACTTTGTGCATTCGGCCATATGTGGTTTAAATGGAATGTTCATTTTATTTTTACTTTCTTGTATGAAAAATGGTTCAAATAAGGGTTAAGGCCGAATGAGTCATGGTAGATTCGCTAAAGTGCAAAATTCATGTTTATGGGGTAAATTGAGCAATTGACCAAGACATGGATGAAGGAATAAGATTTTTTTTATGTTTTAAGAGTGAAAGGCATAATGAAAATTGAGTAAGTTTTAATGTGCATATTTTAGTTTAAGTGCTATGGAGAATTTGGCTAAAATAGTTTGGTATGTGTGTTTGCCGAATTTAAATTAAGATTGTTTGAGTGACTTAATTTATGTATTAGAAATTTATTTGAGTGATTACAATGGGCATTAAGATGTTGAACTCATGAGATTAGAAGTATATGAGCTTGATAGTATTTGAATGAATATAAATTGGGGCTACGATGATTGAGTTATTTTATTTGCTTAGTTGGGGCTCAAGATCAAAGGGAGCCAAGTCCAGCCAAAGGGAAAGCGAAAGCAGTTGAGTAGCCGATCGGAGTTGTTCATCCGACTAAAAAGGTAAGTTCTTAAGTAATTTAAGTTACGGTTAATATTGCACATAAATGGCACAAAATAAGTTGGATAAGATACCATGGTATGTATGAGTTTTTGAAAATCGAATGTGAAATTATTGACCTATCTATGATATTGTGGTAGCTATAGATAAGAAATTTCAACACTATGTGTGCAAGGTTATGCGACACTATGTGTGCAAAAACTAAGTGGCACTATGTGTGCGAGAAAACGTGTGTGAATAAGTAAGAGCACTATGTGTGCGGACTTTCAAATCGAGCACTAAGTGTGTGATATCGATCTTGGAGAATTACTTGTGCAAATGAAAATTCATTAAAACATTAAATTGGGAGTAATGAAATGTGCATGGATACTAGACATGGGATTTGATTCTAATTTGTATATTAATATATAATGCTTAGGAAGAGAGAAAGAAGAGAAAGGTAATCGGCTCAATTAGTATATATATATTTGAACAAAGATATAAAGTAGAGATAAATGAATCTAAATGGATTGGAGATTGAATTGATAGATGGAGCGGCTTGATTTGTGCTTATTTAAATAATTGGACATTGTATTTCATTTACATATACGCCAATGATTTGTACATGACATTTACCATGGTATTTTCAATTTGTGATTAAATGGTGTAGGAGTACATAGTGAATTCGGGTAAGTATGTACCAAATTCATAATGCACATATGTGACATAAGATTTCCTTGTGATATCATGCTTGAATTCGGCTAGTATTGGATTGAAATTTTATTTTTGTTAAGATAATCGGATTATTACATTCTTGAAATTTCTTAGGACTTATTGAGTTAATAACTCACTTGGTGTGTTTATTGGTTTTGTATAGATCATCTTGTCGAGGAAAGCTTGGAACTATTACGAAGTCATCGCATCTTTTGACAACCTTTTTGGTACCTTTGTTTAAAACTCTAGTAGACATTATGGCATGTATAGGATAATATTTTGGGAGGTTGATATTTTAATAATATTGTATATATAAAGCCATGCGAATATGACTAAAGTCCTATGTATGGATTTGATAATGGTTTAGATATAAATCTTGAAGTGTTAATCAACTTGACATATAAGTTCTTATTTGTGATATGAGTGTAATTATGTTATGCTTGAACTAACATATTAAGCAATTGGGATATATATTATGTATGGGTATTCGGTCAAGAGGAGAAAAATCACCAAATAAATAGGAAAGTTTTAGCTGTATGATGTTATTCATTTAAGCTCAAGACTTTACACTTTTACTCTTTTGTATGCGCATACTATAGAAGTCACTCATGGAAACATGCTATTACTGTTATAATTATTTAATTACATTGGATTTGAAATTATTGAAATTTAAAAGTGCAAATCTGATTCTTATGTACGCGAAACGCTCTATAGAGGAGTTGAGCAGGTTATGTTATGTGACCCTACTCCATCAATGGACACGGGTATTTGGGTATTGCACTCACCCTCCTGCTCATCTGCGCGGGTAATCCTTAGACGGATCGGTGCTGCGAGGGACTCAAGGGTGGCCACACATCTGCTCGTGCCTATAAGTTGGACTTTTAATTTAATAGTAATTTAAATTTTGGTATTTTTATGTAATAAGGCATCTTTAAATTTTTAACATTTAACTTGGGTTTTTATTTATTTTGATCCATATCTACTAGTAGCAGGATGCGGGTTTTCAAAAGATAAATTCTTTTCAAAACACCACTTTTATACTACATAATTTAAAAGCTTTTGCAATAAACAATGTTTTGAAATGTAATAACAAATTGACATGATTTACCCCTTTTGCTAAACGACATGAGTTTTTACAATGAACAAGACAACCAAAATTTTCGTTAAGATCAACAAGAGGTTTAACATAGAATGGGCTTTCCAATGAAACTATATTTTTCCGAAAAACACTTCAATGTGACATTTCCAAATTCGGCTATAATGTCTTGGCTGGGTTTAGGGTGTTACAAGTAACCGGTTATGTGATGAAGTAAATATGGATAATGATTATAAGTTTTTGATCATTGGTTGTAAATGATGTGCATTTATATTTGGCTAATGATAGATAAATTAAATATGTATGCATATGACATGTTTGTTTATGGTTTGATACTTAAAGTAACAAGTTGATATTTGTATTCGGGTTATGCAATGATAAATTTTAACTTAAGATTGAATTTGTGGAATTGGTATGACTTTAATGGCTTAATTTTCATGTTAAAATTTGGTTATATTTGACATGGTTGGAGTTTATTTTGGTATGCATATCATATGATAGGTATGATTTGTGTTTTGGTGATATGTTTGGATTTGGTTATTTTGTGAGATAAATGGTAACTTGTTCAAGGCATGATTATAATCGGTTATACCTAGTCAAAATAAAGGAATATGCTTATGACATGTTTATTTGTGGATTAGTTATTTGGATTCATTTTTGATGGTAAGTATGTATAAGCATTATGTTTAAATTATTGTGTATTTAGATTTGGTTTCATATGACTTATTTGATGAGATAAAAATAAAATTTAGGTATAATTATAATAGTCATGAAATGTTTATGTATTGATCCTTGAAAATGGTTTAAATTGATATGGTTATATGCGCATAACTTGATATGAGAAAAGATGTATGTTTTTGGCCTTGTTTAATGCATGTTTATGTGTATATAAATATATATGTGTCTATTATGCCGTGTGGTTGTTTTAGCTTAGAGTAATATGCATAATATGTGAATTTATCTAATCATGAAATGGTATGTTTTATCACATGCATAAGGTTTTGTTAATTACTGATACATGTTTGATTATGTTTAAGTTTTTAAAAGATAAGTTTTGTTATGGGATTGAGTTACGAAGTATGCAATGTAAGGAATATTCTTTTGAGTTGTGTTATGTTAGGTAATGCCTTATAACCCTATTCCGGTGAAGGATACGAGTTAGGGGTGTTACAGTGTTGACTGTGTGACCCAAGTTAGAGAGTTACACAGGGTTGGACACGGGCTGGGACACGACCATGTGCTCCCATTTCGAATGTCTATACGGCCTTTGACATGGGTGTGTGTCCCCTATTTTGAATAAAATTTTCAAATTTTATGAAAATTTCTTAAGTTATCGGTTTAGTCCCGAACCACTCCTAATGTATGTTTAGGGCCTCTTAGGCTCGTATTAGCGACAAATTGTTTGAGATTGAATGATGATTGTATGAAATGGTTAAATGTATGATAAAAGTATGTATAATTGTGTTGTAAGTCTGGTAACGCTCCATAATCCTATTCCGACGTTGAATACGGGTGAGGGGTGTTACAGGTAGTTACATATTGGTTCACACTACCTCATGGCCCAACAATAATGTCAAAGGCCAAGCAAATCAAACCAAGATTTTATCAAAGACAAGATTCGAGGATGAATCCTTTCAAGGGAAGGGGGAATGATACATGTCACAACTCGATTTAGGGCCTAGTCAGAATAGTAGTCTCGGGACCACAAATTCAGAGTCTAATAAATTATTTTATTATTATTTTGGAGTTATTGCATGTTTATATTAGTGTATGAAAAATTTGGTGAGTTAATTTTGACGTTCGTGAGCTCAATTGAGAAAAAGGACTAAATCACATAAAATGCAAAAGTCCTAAATTGATAGTTAAAAGTGTCAAATAGCTAGAGAATAAAAATTGGGGGTCTTTAAAGGGCAATTAGACCCTATTGTGATAGCTTGGTCGGCCATGAGAGATGAAAGTGTGGTAATGTCAACATTAGGTAATGTTGATGACATAAGGTGTACTATAATGATGCCAAAAAGCCTAGCTATCATTTTCTTTTCTCCATCCTTTCTTTTGACTGAAATTTTCAGCAAAGAAATGGGGTTTTAAAAGCTTGAAATTTTAGCAGCTTTAAGCCATCTCAAGTAAGTGATTTTAATCGTTATTCTTGAATATTTTTGTACTTTTGAGACCCTTGAAACATGGGCTTTCAAATGAGAGTACTATTTTGAAAAATGATCAAGAGTGTAGGGTGTTGCCATGAAAGGGTTTGTAATGTTTGCTGAGTTTTTATGGAAGAAAATAAGTCTTGGGTGTGTTATGAACAACTTTTGTGAAAAGTGTTAGCATGAAAACACCTAAAAGGACTATATTGCATAAGTTGTAAAATAGATATTAAGTATGTGAAATAGTGGGAATTTGGAGTTACTATAAAAGTATAAAGGGTTCGATTAGGCTTAAGATATGAAGAAATTCGATAAAAATTGATTTTTGGGCCTAGGGGTAAAATGGTCATTTTGTCTAAGTCTAGGGAAAAAATGGTCAGTTTACTAAAGATACAAATTTTCGATTGCTTAATTTTTTTAGTGACTAAATAAGTGCATTTTGTGATTATAGATCAAGAATCACCAAATCTGAACTTAAACCGAGGGAAAGCCAAGCAAATCGATTAAATCGACTAGTCGCTACATTTTGTAATTCGAGGTAAGTTGTATGTAAATAATACAACTACAATGTTAATGTATGTGTTGAATTGTACTTGAATTTAATATAGCATGAATGGGTTGATTGTGGAATTGAGAAAGCATGATGGTAATAGAGATAGTAGAGCTCCTGTTTGAACCTAGGAAATAAATCGGATATTCATGCCTTAACATATGCGTTATTGTGAGCTAGTGTAAGACATGTCTGCGATATGCATCAGCCACACTATGAGAGCCAGTGTAAGACCATGTCTGGGACATGGTATTGGCATTAAGACGAGTACTAGTGTAAGACATGTTTGGGACATGCATCGGCCTCGAGACATAAGTCAGTGTAAGACATGTCTGGGACATGCATCGGCTACAAGATGTGTCAGTGTAAGACCATGTCTGGGACATGGCATGGCACAGATATGCTAGAGCTTGTGTAAGACCATGTCTGAGACATGGCATCGACACTGTACCCCATGTTTGAGGCTTAATGAATATATGATAGTGTTCCAAATGGTTCAAGGGTGAAAGTTATGATTTCAAGTTAACGAGGAAAGTATAACTGTGTTGTGAGTGATACAGGTACTTGTTTGGTATATATAGAATATGAGCCCATTTTATGATATACGATGTGTACTGAATATTGATTAGTAAGTTTTCCTTATGCCCAATTGTATGTTATAAGCTTGTTGATGAATGGTAAAGTTATGTTGTATATTCATTTGTGTTCAACTTACTAAGCTTTATGCTTACTCCCTCTCCTTTTCCATTTTCTTATAGTGCCGCCTATTTAGCTCAAGGATCAACGAAAGTTAGAGATATCGATCACACTATCAATCGAAGCTTTTGGTATAGTTTGATTTATATTTTTGAATATGGCATGTATATGAACTAAACTTGTGTTTTGTGTCATTATCAATTTGGCCAAATGTGTTGGCTTGGGATAAATCTCTCATTTTGTATTAAGCCTCGAATTATGGTTAATATCCATTTTGATTTATATACAAGGATGTTATCTTCATAAATGAGTAAAATGCACGCATGGAATGTTGTTTATTATGGCTGATTTGGTTGCATAAGATAGCCTTCTATTGGTTTTGGTTGCTAATGTGGAGGTTGTGTAAGTAAGGGTGGCAAAGAGGCTTGGTAAATATCCTTATAGTGTCCACACGGGTAGACACACGGGCGTCTGTCTAGGCCATGTGCGACACACGATTGCCCTATGGGCGTGTGGTCCAGTCGTGTGCCCCCTGCACGTAAAATTTTCAAGTCAGTATGCATGGTAGTAAACACACGGCAGAGACACGGCCGTGCATCTCAGTCGTGTGAAGGACACGGCCTAGTACACGGGCGTGTGCCTTGACCGTGTGACATTTTGGGGTTACTAACGTCAGAAATAGAATGTCCATGTTTTTGCACACCGGCTGAGACACGGGCATGTCATGGCGTTGTGAAGGACACGGGCCAGGGACACGGGCATCTACCAGGCCGTGTGAAAACCCCTGTAGGTGTGCATTTAAAATTATTTCCACACAGGTGGAGGACACGTACGTGTCCCTATATTGCTTAGGCCGTGTGAGACACACGGGCCATCAGCACGACCATGTCGAATTGGTCACACGGGCATGTTGCCCCTCGCCCCTATATCTAGTATTATTTTTTAGAGTTTGTGGGAAGATCCGAATCATTCTTGAATGGTTTTAAATGACGGATAGAACCTTGTAGGCCTTTGTTATGAAGTTCTTGATAAAGAATCGGAAAAGTTTTAAATTTGACTAAATTTTGATGACTAAAAAAATTGTGTTTGTATGTGACCGAGTTAGGTAACTCCTCATATTCCGTCCCGACGTAGGGTACGGATGTGGGGTGTTATATTTAGTGGTATCAAAGCTATGGTTCAGTTGATTCTAAGACTAACCTAGCGAGAGTACGGGTCTAGCTATACATGCCATAAATGTATATTGATAGTGTGACGACTTCTGACGATTATAAACTACATTTTTATATATATATAATAAATGGATCCTGATAGAGCCACGGTGGATGACATGGAGAGTAATGCACCGGCTCTCGCCGAAGGGACTGTGCCAGTTGAGAGTGAGCCCGTGACTATGGGCCAAGGTGAATAGGCTAGATAAGCCTATCTCTGAATGATGGATGCTTGGTATACAGAGTTCATTCATTCGAATCCGAACACTCCACCTCCCTCACCTCCTCTGATTCCTCAGTATGCCCCGATAGCTCTGTAAGGCGTGGACTTGATCAGGAGGGAAAAGCCTTCGGTAGATAAGATTAGGAAGCAAGGGGCCGAGGAATTTTGGGCTAACTTAAATGACGACCCAAAGAAAACAAAGTTTTGGTTAGAGAATACCATTAGGGTGTTTAATGAATTATCGTGCACGCCTGAAGAGTGCGTGAAGTGTGCAGTGTCACTCCAATGGGATTTGGCTTATCAGTGGTGGAATACTCTCGTGTCTGTTGTACTGAAAGAGAGGACCACTTGGGAATTCTTTCAGGAAGAATTTCAGAAAAAGTATATTAGCCAAAGGTTCATAGATCAAAAGAGGAAGGAATTTCTAAAGCTAAAGTAAGGTCGAATGTCGATGACAGAATATGAATGTGAATTTGTGAGGCTCAGTAAGTATGCGCAGGAGTGCGTGTCTACAGAAGCCACTATGTGTAAGAGGTTCGAAGATGGTCTTAATGAAGATATTTGAGTATTTGTTGGCATCCTAGAACTAAGAATTTGTAATGCTCATTGAGAAAGCATGCAAGGCAGAGGAGCTGGTAAAAGAGAGGAGGAAAGCAGCTATTGAGTCACGAGATTCAAAGAGGAGATGGATGGGAAAGTCACATCAGTCCTCATCTAAAAGATCGAAGGAATTCACTACTCGATCGAATGCTTCAGTGGGGTTTTTGAATAGAAACAAGAACTGGCAGAACACAACTTCTAGAGCCTAAAGCACTTCTGTCGCGAGCGTCAGTAGTGCTCAGGCTAGAATATTTGCAATGTGGTAGGCGTCACTTCGACGAGTACCAGGGGAATGAAAAGGGCTGTTTTAAGTGTGGATCATTAGAACATTTCATCCAAGACTGTCTTGAAATGGAAGAGAGAGAGAGAAAATGCAAGATCCGAAAGCAATTAGTGCTCCTTTGAGGGGTAGATCACAAAAGAACCCCAAAAGAAGGGCTGTTAGGAAAGGTGAGCGAAAGGATGTTGCAGTAAGGACCGAGGACAGAGCGCTTGCAAGGACTTACGCTATTCGTGCTTGTAAGGAGGCAGAGTCCCCTGATGTGATCACGGGTACATTTTCTATTCATGAAATATCTGTTGTTACTTTAATTGACCCAGGGTCTACCCACTCTTATATTTGTATGGAATTGATACCTCGTATGAACATGAGATTAGATTCCACTGAGTTTGTGATAAAAGTGTCTAACCCTTTAGGCAGACATGTACTAGTGGACCAAGTATGTAGAAATTGTCCTTTGACAATTAGAGGTTATTGTTTTCCAGCTAACTTGATGTTATTTCCATTTAATGAATGTAATCCTTGGGATGGATTGGTTGACTTTTCATAGTGTTGTAGTGGACAGTGGGAGAAAAGTTATTGATTTGAAATGTGAAGACGGAAATGTTCTTCGGGATGGGCCAGATGAATCATATAATTTGCCTGTAATAGTATCGTCTTTGACTGCTGAGAAATATTTGAGAAAAGGATATGAGGCTTACCTAGCTTTTGTGCTGAATACTCAAGTGCCTGAGTTGAAGATTGAATTTGTACTAGTGGTTATTGAGTTTATAGATGTATTTCCGAAGGAATTACTCGAATTACCTCCAGTGAGGGAAGTTGAGTTTGGAATTGAGTGGGTCCCGGTTACGGCACCCATCTCGATTGCTCTGTATAGGATGGCTCTTACGGAGTTAAAGGAGTTGAAAGTTCAACTACAAGAATTAACTGACAAGGGCTTTATGAGTGTAACGCCCCAAAAATCCCGAAATCTCGAATTTTTCTTCTTTTTTTTTATGCTTAGCATTTCCGGTCAAGTGTTAATTATGTGATGGTAGGTCATGGTCAAGGTTTGAGTTCGGACCTAGGGGTAAAAGAAATTATAGTTTAATTATTAAAAGAACCTTGATGGCAAGTAGGTGGGCTTTTGAATAAATGAAGGGAAAATTAGACAGAAAAGAGCCTGCTGGCGCAGGGGATAAGTTGCGTGTTGCTAGTGTCAGAGGTCTGGGGTTCAAATCCCACTCTGCTCAAGAGAGGGATTTATTTTTGCTTAAAAGATGGACAGAGGTGGCGTTGGAGTTGAACTCTGTAGGAAGTGATAAGAGGAGCAATTTGAGGAGAGGATTAAGGGGTTATCAGGGAGAAAAACATGGAGATGAGGAGTAAAGATGAGGTGGAGCCGAATTGGGAACTTGGGATTGAGAAATTCGGCTATAGGAGGCTATAAATAGGTGCTGAATGGGAGGTGGCCAGGCTAATGCCGAATTCCCTTTACCTTGTTTCAAGAAACCCTTTTCCCTAAAAGCCGAAAACCATTTTTTTTTTTGCTCTCTTTTCTCTTTTCCAATTTCCCCTCCTTCCTCTACACAATATTCTTTGTTTCACTTTTGGTTTAGCTGACTTCTTATTCCTTTTTCTCTTGGGGCCGAATAATCATTTGTTTGCCATTCAAATCTCAAGGGCTGAACACCTCTTTGGCCGAATACCCTTGGTGCCGCCACTACCCTTTCTACTCAATTGGTTCTAGTGTAATGTTCGCTCTTCCAATCGGTTTGTTTTGCTAAGTATCAATTATTGTTCCTCACTTCTTCTAATCGGCCTTGGGTAGGAATAGGTATCTAATCTCAGTCTTTGGATCTCTATCGATTTGCTCCTCAGGGGAGAGACTTTCATAAGTACTCTGGATCTTAGTTGGCCGAATGGTCATAGTTAAGGTAAGGGGGACTTGTGTTGGATACAAGTCACTTGCTATTTTGGTTTTAATAGTTAAGATTGGTCCAGTTCTAGGAGCTGATCGTGGTTAGTGCTTAAAGAAGAGACTGTTATAACTTGTCGCGCAAGGTAAGGTGAAAGGTGAGGTTTCAGTTTTGGTAAAGATATGTATTAAGCATGCCATTAATTGAAGGGTGATATCGATTGTAGGTTCAAGGCTAAGGAAATCGCAGCACATTTTATTACCAGGTGTGTACATACACTACACACACAAGTAGATCGGCAAAAGCCGAAATGCTAAAAAGCCAAAAGTTTGGCTACGGTAGTCCTGTGAGTGCGCGAATACTCGTCAGGGGGAAATCGATAGGTTGCCTAAGGCCCATGGGCGATTCCATGGACTTGGGTTGTGAATTGGCCAAACAGCCATGGCTAAATGGGCCCGATGGGCTATTGGGCCCAAAATAGACAAAAATTGATAAGTGATGTTATGTGATGAAAAACTGTATGTGAGCATAACTGTAAATGTTATTGGGCTTAATGGCCGTATGAATTTGATTGGGCCTAATGGGCCACATAAATGTGATTGGGCCTAATGGGCCATATATAGGTATGTGGATTTGTCTGGGCTTTGTAAGTGGTTTTAGGCCTAGTATATGATGACTGCATAAAACATAATTAATTTATTAAGGACCGTGGACAAGTCATAGGGTTAAGGTGTGGCAACGGGTATGTGGATGTCTAGAATTAGATCTAGGAAGAGCTTGGTACTTCAGCGGTCTTAATGACCCACCTCCTCTTCTTTGGAATCTTACCTGGTGCATAGTATTTGTTAATCTTAGCTCACGGGATTTGTTATTGGGCGAAGGTGAGTAAAAACCCGTAATAAAAGGAAAATTACCGAGATACCCCTATGCGTTGAGTGTAAGATTTATGATTGCTACCTGTATATATGCTGCATTCATATGATATTCTGTTTAGGATGCATATGGGTTGGGAATTATGGAATGGAGGAAGTATATGAGGGTTGAACGGCTTCTTGACAACCGTGGATCCATCGACGGCTTTTTAAGCCCTTTATACGATTGGCAGCTTGCTACAATAAAGGTTGTTCCACAACCGGGCTACTATTGATGTGTATCGGTTGGGTGGGTTGATATTTATATCCCCACATAGTGTGTAACAATGGACGGAGCTGATGTGTATCGGTTGGATTATTAGGGTCGGTTGCACTGCATTGCATTGCATGTATGTTGTATGGTAAATGATGGATGCTTGTTACTTGTCGAGGGTTGTACACATTAAGTTTGTGAAAACTCACCCCCTCATTTATTTTTCTCAGGTGATGCTCAGTAGGAGGTTCGATGTCTGGAGGGACTCTGGGTGGCCAGCTAGCAAGACAATTTGGATTCGTTCTAAAAGTATATAAGTTACTCGTTTATTAAGTAATTTTCATTTAGTATGGATTGTAATAAGTCCCCCCCTTTTATTATTATTTGGATTATTAAATCCGTGCGTTGTAATTACATGGATTTTCTAAGCTATAGTTTTCTTTTAATGCTACGTTTCCGCAACTCAAGTTTTAAAGGATAAGTTTTCTTAAGTCAAATGTTTTAAGCAAAGCTTCGCAACGTAAAAGAGATTTTACTAAGTAAATGAGATGTAACTTTTTAAGGAAGGGTTTTCAATGAAAACGAGGTTTTCGCTAAAATATTTCAATGTAACACGCTAGATTCAGCCATAACATCTGGGTTGAGTTTGGGGTGTTACATTTAGTGGTATCAGAGCCCAGGTTGCAAAACTTGGGCTGTGAAATGGGCCTTATTACTTGATTTCTTTTTGTGTTTTAAAAAATATATATATACATTTTTGATTGAATTATAATGTTTTAAAAGGGAAGTCTTGCTAAGCTGCACACCAAGTCTCCGACGTCGAACCAAGTAAGTTCTTTTATTCTTAAAGCTATTTAAATTGTTATACAATAGATAGTTAGAGGGCTACTTTAGACCACTATGTTAGAATGGAACTAAAGCCGTAGGATCCTAAAACTGTAGAGGATTTTCGAAAACAATATTCTCTTTAAATACTTTTATAAAACATCAGGTTAATTATTGAAACTAACTAAAACTTCATAAAATTTTCAATCCAGAAAATACGTGAAACGACGATGAGTGCTAGAAGAGGTGCGAGAGGCCATGGTTGAGGTTGAGGAAGTGTGAGGGCTGAATCGTCGGCATCGGGCCATGTGCCCAATGTTGGAGGAGAAGAGGCTTTAGCCTCACCCGTGGCTGAGAATGGACAGTACGATAGGGCCACGGGGGATGATGCATTGTCGCAGGCAATGCTAAGGATTTTGGAGAGGGCCGCTAGGCCCAATAATGGCATGGGGAATTGGGGGTCCATCCCGGAGCGACTTCGATCAAATGGGGCTAAGGTCTTTAAGAGCGTGGCTGGTATGGCTCCTAACGTGGCTGAATATTGGTTGAAGGCCACGGAAAGGACAATGGAGGACTTGGAGTGTTTATCGGAACAGAAGCTGAAAGAGGCAGTCTCATTGCTGAGGAAGAAGCTTATCAGTGGTGGCTGACTGTGAAAGAGGGCACTCAACCCAAGCAAGTCACTTGGGAGCTCTTCAAAGCTGCGTTCCAAGGGAAGTATGTAAGAACGAGTTATGTGGATGCTAGAAGGAAAGAGTTCCTGAACTTGACCCAGGGAAACAAATCGGTGGCGGAGTGTGAGGCAAAATTTTTGCACCTTAGTAGGTATCCAAGAGTTATGGTAGCAACGGACCATGAGCGTTGTGTTAGGTTTGAGGATGGACTAAGAGATTGTCTCAGGGTATTGATGCCCCACAAAGGGAGAAATTTTTCTCGGAGTTGGTGGAGAAAGCAAAGATAGCAGAGGAGGTGAAGCGCACAGAGTGCCTAATTCGAGAAAAGGAAAGGAGTAAGAATAAAAGGGAGGCTGAGACTCCTGGTGTTGGACAAAGGCCTAGGGCTAGGGCCAGAGTTATTAGGCCAGTTAGAGCAGGGTCCCTGCTGCTAATCCAGGGATGCCACCTTGTGCTGATTGTGGGAGAAGCCATGGAGGTGAGTGTTGGAAGAGGACGGGAGCTTGCTTAGCTTGTAGGTCTATGGAGCATAGGATCAGGAATTGCCCTAAAATGATAGGACAAGTGCTAGTCGTGGACCGAGATGGTGCTCAGCCACCAAGGGGTGGTCAACTGCCGCCAAGGGGTCGTGGGTAGGCCAGGGTCGGTAACGGCAATGGATGTGGACGTGGAACATCAAGCAGAAATGTAGGCCATGCTGAGGCAAGGCAGCTAGCTTTGGTTTATGCTACTCATCGCTGAGAAAACGAGGATGCCTCAGATGTCATAACGGGTACGTTCCTTATTTACGAGTTACCTTACACTGCATTGATTGACATTGGATCGACGCATTCATACGTTGCATGCAATATGATTGAACGTTTGGGTGATATGTTTGAAATTACTGCGAATGAGATGACTGTGATAAGTGTGTTAGGTCAGCCAGTGGGAGTGAATAAGTTGCTTAGGGAGGTACCCTTAGTAGTTCAAAGGGTTAGCTTTTTAGCGAACTTGATGGAGTTGCCGTTTGTGAGTTTGATTTAATCTTGGGTATGGACTGACTGGTGAAACACCGAGCCACCTTGGATTACACTGCAAAGTGAATGATGTTAAGAACGATGGAGGATAAAGAGGTGGTGGTGATTGGTGAACACCGAAATTATCTGTCGGACGTGATTTCGGCATTAAGGGTTGAAAAGTTGGTGCGAAAGGGATGCGAAGCCTATTTGGTATACATTAGTGACAAGGAGGTTAAGAGCCCTATTGTTGAGGAGTTGAGAATAGTTAGGGAATTCCCTGATGTTTTCCCCAATGAGTAGCCAGGGTTGCTGCCCAATTGGGAGGTAGAATTTGGAATCGAATTGTTACCTGGTACGGTTCTAGTGTCCATCGCCCCTTATCGGATGGCACCAAAGGAGTTGATGGAACTTAAGGCACAGATTTAGGAATTGTTGGATCGAGGATTCATCTGACCAAGTGTGTCTCCGTGGGGAACACCGTTGTTATTCGTGAAGAAGAAGGATGGGACGTTGCAAATGTGCATCGACTACCGCCAGTTAAACAAGTTAACTATTAAGAACAAGTACCCTCTGCCGAGAATCGATGATCTTTTTGATCAGTTTAGGGGAGCTTCCGTTTTCTTGAAGATTGACTTGCGTTCGGGGTATCACCAATTGAGGGTTAAGAAGGTAGATGTTCATAAGATAGCTTTCAGAACTCGTTATGGGCACTACGAGTTCTTGGTGATGCCATTCGGGCTGACGAACGCACCTGCTGCCTTTATGGATCTTATGAATCAGGTCTTCTAACCCTACTTGGACCGATTCGTGGTAGTTTTTATAGATGATATTTTGGTGTACTCAAGGGATGAGGATAAGCATGATACACACTTAAGGATTGTGTTGCAGACTTTGAGGGAGAAGCAACTGTATGCCAAATTCAGTAAGTGCGAATTTTGGCTAAGGGAGGTTACTTTTCTAGGACATGTGGTGTCAGTTGAGGGGATTAAGGTGGATCCCCGAAAAATTAAAACAGTGTTAGACTGGAAAACACCTAAGTCGGTGTCGAAAATCTGAAGTTTTCTAGGCTTGGCAGGGTATTATCGAAGGTTTATCGAGGGCTTTTCAGTAATTGTTGCACCCTTAACTAAGTTGTTGAGGAAGGGGGTACCGTTTGTTTGGACAGACAAGTAGCAAAAGAGTTTTGGAAAACTTAAGAAGGTTTTAACTGAGGCCCCTGTGTTGATTTAGCCAGTGCCTGGGAAAGATTTTACGGTTTATAGTGACACATCGCATGTGGGCTGGGATGTGTATTGATGCAAGAAGGAAAGGTGGTTGCATATGCGTCACGGCAACTTAAGACTCACGAGGTGAATTACCCAACCCATGACTTGGAACTAGCTGCGGTGGTTTTTGCGCTTAAAATATGGAGGCATTACTTATACAGGGAGAAGTGTACAATTTATTCAGACCACAAGAGTTTGAAATACCTCCTTACCTAGAAGGAGCTCAACCTTAGCCAGCGTAGGCGGGTGGAATTATTGAAGGATTATGATTGTACGATTGAATACCACCCTGGCAAAGCTAATGTGGTAGTCGACGCGTTAAGTCGTAGGGTTAAGTCAGACTTGAGGACTATGCTCGCTCGTTTAAGTTTATTGGATAATGTTAGCTTGTTAGCTAACTTTAAGTAAAACTGATATGGATCGAGCAGATAAGGAGTAAGCAATTGATGGATGAGACCTTTGGTGCTCGTCATAAACAAGTAGAGAATGGGGAGACATCGAACTTTGGGTTAAACAGTGAAGGAGTGTGCTTGGTTTGTCAAAAGGTGAAGGCGGAGCATCAGTTGCCTTCAGGGTTGCTTCAGCCAGTAAAGATTCCACTTTGGAAGTGGGAAAGGATCACTGTTGACTTTGTTAGTGGGCTACCCTTAACGCCTACTAAGAAAGACTCGATATGGTTTATAGTGGATCGATTAACCAAGTCTGCCCATTTCGTATCGGTTCGCACCGATTACTCGTTACAAAAGCTATCTAGGTTGTATATGGCAGAGATTGTAAGGTTGCATGGAGTGCCAGTGTCCATAATATCCGATAGGGACCCACGTTTCACTTCGCGATTTTGGAAGAAGTGCATGAGGCGTTAGGTACTAGGTTGAACTTCAGTACGACATTCCACCCTCAAACTGATGGACAGTCAGAAAGGGTGATCCAAGTATTGGAAGATATGCTGATGGGGTGTGCGATTGAGTTCCGAGGTAGCTGGGAAGACTATTTACCGTTAGCCGAATTCGCGTACAATAATAGCTATCAAGAAAGTATTGGGATGGCTCCGTATGAAGCACTATATGGGCGAAGGTGTCGAACTCCAACATGTTGGACAGAGTTAGGTGAACAAAGAGTTTTGGGACCTGAGTTGGTAGCAGATACTAAGGATAAGGTTAAATTGATTCGGGATTGGTTGAAGGAGGCCTTGGATAGACAAAAATCGTATGCTGGCCTTAAGCGTCGTGAGATAGAGTATGCAGTAGGGGACCTAGTTTTCCTTAATGTCTCTCCCTGAGAGAACGTGTTAAGGTTTGGACGGAAGGGGAAGCTAAGCCCAAGGTTCATTGGGCCAAATTAGGTTGTAAGGCGGATTGGGCCGGTCGCTTATCAACTAGAATTACCTCCTGAATTGTGCCATATCCATGATGTGTTTCATGTTTCCATGCTGAGGCGGTATCACTCAGATCCTTCACATGTTGTAGCAGTTGAGGAAATCGAGGTCAGGCCAGACCTAACCTTCGAGGAAGAGCCCATACAAATAATTGGTCGTGATGTTAAGGAACTAAGAATGAAGTCCGTTCCATTAGTCAAGGTGCTTTGGCGTAATCACAAGGCTGAGGAGGCTACTTGGGAACTTGAGGAAGCGATGCAACGTCAATATCCTCAACTGTTTGAATCAGGTAAAATTTCGAGGATGAAATTTCTTTTAGGGGGTAGAGTTGTAACACCCCAAAAATCTCGAAACCCAAAAATCTTGAAATCTCGAAATTTTCTTTTTTTTGTGCTTAGCATTTTCGGTTAAGTGTTAATTATGTGATGGTAGGTCTTGGTCATGGTTTGAGTTCAAACCTAAGGGTAAAAGAAATTATAGTTTCATTATTAAAAGAACCCTGATGGCAAGTAGGTGGGCTTTTGAATAAATGAAGGGAAAATTGGACAGAAAAGAGCCTGCTGGCCTAGGGGATAAGTGGCGTGTTGCTGGTGTCAGAGGTCTGGGGTTCGAATCCCACTCTGCTCAAGTGATAAGGGAGAAATTTGAGGAGAGGATCAAGGGGTTATCAGGGAGAAAAACAAGGAGATGAGGAGTAAGGATGAGGTGGAGCCGAATTGGGAACTTGGGCTTGAGAAATTCAGCTGTAGGGGGCTATAAATGGGTGCTGAATGGGAGGTGGCTAGGCTAATGTCGAATTCCCTTCACCTTGTTGCCAGAAACCCTTTTCCCTAAAAGCCGAAAACCCATTATTTTACTCTCTTTTCTCTGTGCCGATTTCCCCTCCTTCCTCTACACAATATCTTTATTTCACTTTTGGTTTAGCCGACTTCTTCTTCCTTTTTCCTTTGGTGCCGAATAATCATTTGTTTGCCATTCAAATCTCAAGGGCTGAAGACCTCTTTGGCTGAATACCCTTGGTGTCGCCACTACCCTTTCCACTCAATTGGTTCTAGTGTAAGTGTTCACTCTTCCAATCGATTTGTTTTGCTAAGTATCAATTATTGTCCCTCACTTCTTCTAATCGGCCTTGGGTAGGAATACGTATCGAATCTCAGTATTTGGATCTCTACCAATTTGCTCCTCAGGGGAGAGACTTTTGTAAGTACTCTGGATCTTATTTAGCCGAATGGTCATAGTTAAGGTAAGGGGGACTTGTGTTGGATACAAGTCGCCTGTTATTTTGGTTTTAATAGTTAAGATTGGTACAGATCTAGAAGTTGATCGTGGTTAGTGCTTAAAGAAGAGGCTGTTATAACTTGTCGTGCAAGGTAAGGTGAAAGGTGAGGTTTCGGTTTTGGTAAAGATATGTATTAAGCATACAATTTAATGGAAGGGTGATATCGATTGTAGGTTCAGGGCTAAGGAAATTGTAGCACGTTTTATTACCAGGTGTGTACATACACTGCACACACAATTAGATTGGCAAAAGCTGAAATGCCAAAAAGCCGAAAAGCCGAAATGCTGAAAAGCCGAAAGTTTGGCTATGGTAGTCCTGCGAGTGCCCGAACACTCGTAAGGGGGAAATCGATAGGTTGCCTAAGGCCCATGGGCGATTCCATGAACTTGGGTTATGAATTGGCAAAATGGGCCAGAATAGGCTAAATGGGCCTGATGGGCTATTGGGCCCATAATAGGCAAAAATTGATAAGTGATGTTATGTGACAAAAAACTGTATGTGAGCATAACTGTAAATGTGATTGGGCCTAATGGTTGTATGAATTTGGTTTGGGCCTAATGGGCCACATAAATGTGATTGGGCCTAATGGGCCATATGAAGGATATTGGGATTGTAACATCTCGAAATAGGGCCTAAACGGAATAGTGGTTGTGAAACCACAAATCCGAGGTAGAAAATTTTATTTTATTATTATTTTTAGGTTCATGATATGATTGCATGATTGTGTGAAAATTTCGTGATTAAATTCTATGCATAAAGTGCTTAAGTTGAGATTAGGGACTAAATCGAATAATTTGCAAAACTTGCATTCTAGAAGTTTTTAGTATGAAATTTGACCAATTTCTAAGTTCATGGACAAAATAGGACATGGATGGAATTTTTAAAAGTTTAATAAGGAAGGGCATTTTGGTCATTTGGATATTAAATGAAATAAAAAGGGAAAATAACACAAAATTATCATCTTCTTCATTAGCATGAAATTTCAAGGGCTATCCATAGCTAGGGTTTGTTTCAAGCTTTCAAGCTCCATAGTAAGTGATTCCAAGCCCCGTTTTTAATGTTCTTTACGTTTTGCAGAGTCCCGGTAGCTCGATAAAGCTTATGCTAGCAATAATTTAAGTTAGGGTTCATATTTGGAAAAACACCCATAGGTGAAAAGTGTTTATTTTGATGTTTTATGATATAATATGAGGTTTTAAATTATGTTAGACAACTTGTGCTACTCGGTTTTAAGTGAAAACGAGTAAAAGGGCTTAATCGGTAAAAATACCTAATAGTCATAAGTACATGTTAGAGTGTGAAATTGATGTTGTCATAGAAGGGAAAAATGATCAGCATGTCATAAAACATAAGAAAATGGGATGAAGTTTAAATTATGAGCCTTGGGGAAAAATTGCAAATATGTAAAAGTTTAGGGGCAAAAATGTAATTTTGCCAAAGTTTGGGTCAAGGACTGTTTTGATAAATGTGAATATTAAATAAGTTAAATTTGCTATAATAGATCAAGAAGAGTGAAATTCGGGAGTAGATCGGGGAAAAGAAAAAGTAAAGGACTAAATTGTAAAGTTTAGTCACATTTTGTATCGAGGTAAGTTTACAGTAAATAAATGCAATATTCTTTTATTTTACATTATTATTTTCAATTTTCAGCATTTATATACTTATTTTTTTAAGAATATTTAAAGTCGAATTAACGGCGAAGTGACAGAGAAAAAACATTAGGAAGCCCTATTTGAACCTCAAGAATGTTAGGATATTGGGGTTGATAGGACAAGACAGGACAGAAATGAGCCATGTAAGTCCATATCAGATATATGGCTTTGGAGACATGAATGAGCCATGTAAGCCCATATTAGATATATATATGGCATTAGAGACAGGAATAATTCATGTAAGTCCATGTCGAAGACATGGCGTTGGCAGGATATTGATAGACAGGAACGACCCTAGTATCCTTAGTATTCCGAGTGGTTCAACGGGTCATTGTACACATTAAATTACAGTGAATTATCAGCAAAAAGGGAAGGTAGATTATATTTATGAATAGTGAAAGGTCAAGTAAGAAAGAAGGTAAGTGAGTAAAGAAGATGGTAGAAAATGAGAATGTAGAGAAAGTTTATGAGGCTCGGTGACATTATGTACATTTATTCATTATGTTGAATGTTGTAATTTATTTGCTTGTAATCTTACTAACCCTAGTGCTTACTCTCTTTATTTTCTTTTTCTTATAGTTTTTATCAAGCCACTCGGGGATCGAAGGAAACGTCGGAAACCATCACACTATCGAAGAAATCACATTGGTATAGTTAGACGTTTCGTTTTGTGTATCGCATGTATAGGAACTTAGTTTCTTTTGATATGATATGATCAATGAATGATGTGTAAATACTTGCTAGTGATTAGCTAATAGAATGGCTGATGATATACATGTTTAATAGTATGTATGATTAAGTAGTAACTATCACATGAAAACTATGAAAAATGTGAAAGTAACTTAAAAACGGATTCAAGTATCATAAATAACGTGACTTTGAAAAATCACAAGCAATTTTAGATACATGGGTCGATGGTGAATAATATATGAAATTGAAGCTCATTGTGTCTATTTGCATATGGAATAAGCAAAACAGGGAAAGGTTTTGTATTTTATAAGATATCTGAGTTTTGGTGAAATAGGGCCAGAGCAATTTCTAGATCCCCTATTCCAACTTTAGAAATTCACCATAAATTTTACAAAAACAATTAGGTAGTTTATTTTATATGGTTAGAATCCTTATTGAATCTAGTTTTAATAGAAACAAACGGCATAGTCATATGATTTTTGTACAGAGAGAAAAGTGTTTCGTAGTAAGTAGAGGCCAGTGCAGTCGAATTCTGAAACAGGGGTAACTTTAACTAATAAATTGTACTAATTGGCTAAGTCAAAAATTCTAGAAAACAATTAGTAGATAGATATATGAGTCTAGTTTCAGGAAAAATTTACAGATTTAAATTTTGAATTTTTAAACTCAACAAATGAATTTTTAAGCAACCATGACGTAGAAAAATAGTTTATTCCGAAAATTAAAATAAGTGGTTTAGAGTTATTTAAAAGGTAAGATAAGTTTAGTAACACCTCAAGCTTGACTCCGGTGACAGTTTCGGGCATGTGGGCGTTACATTTATTGGTATCAGAGTAGGTTTAGTCAGTTCTCGGAACAGTTAGTGTGAGTAAAAGTCTAGCTATACATGCCATACCTATATTTTGATAGTGTGACGATTCCTGAAGATTTTTAGATATTTTGTTTTATAGTAATGGATCCCGAGCGAGCTGGTGATGATGATGTAGAAAGTAATGCGCCTGCTCCCGCGGAAGGGGCAACGCCATCTGAGAATAGGCCAGTAACAGTAATCAGGGAGGAGTGACTCGAGAAGCTCTCTTCCAAGCTTTGAATGATTTGTTTGCCGAGTTCGTTCATACGAATCCGGCAGTTAGACCTCCACCCCCTCATGATTCTCAAACTACCCATGTAGCTCAAGCTCCCCCAGTCACAGGTATAGTGATAAGAGAAAAGCCACCAGTTGATAGAATCAGGAAACAAGGGGCAGAAGAGTTCCGAGCAACAAAAGATGATGATGCAGAAAGAGAAGAATTTTGGTCAGAAAATACTATCAGAGTCTTTGATGAATTATCTTGTACACCCGAGGAATGTATGAAATGTGTAGATCACTTCTTAGAGGCTCAGCCTACTACTGGTGGAAGACACTTGTATCAGTTGTACCAAAGGAGAGGCTCACTTGGGATTTCTTTCAAGATGAATTTCGTAAAAAGTACATCAGTCAGAGGTTTATTGATCAGAAGAGAAAGGAATTCCTGGAATTGAAACAAGGTAATATGACAGTGATCGATTATGAGCGCAAATTTGTCAGGCTTAGTAAATATGCTCAAGAATGTGTGTCCACATAGGCTATTATGTGTAAAAGGTTTGAGGATGGGTTAAATGATAATATCCGACTGTCAGTGGGTGTCCTAGAAATAAAAGAGTTGGTTATTTTAGTTGAGAGAGCCTGTAAGGCAGAGGAGCTGTTAAAAACAAAAGGCAAAGTTGAGACAGAGACACAAGATACAAAGAAGAGACAGATGAGCAGGTCATTCCAGGCTACATCCAAAAGGCCAAAGGAGTTTTCTACCAGATCTAGTTTCTCAGTCGGGTATTCTAGTCAGAATAGAGGCAGCAGATTTAAGGATCTGAAGGCTCAGACAACCTCGACTGCGAGTGTAGGTAATGTTGGACAGGGTAGATCAGGGTGTCCACGGTGTGGTAGACTTCATTATGGTCCTTGTCGGGCAAGCGAAAATGTTTGTTATAAATGTGGTGCTCCAGATCATTTTGTATGAGAATGTCCAGAGGTGGCTAATCGAGAGATAACACAGAGTGCTAGATCCAGAAATGCTTCTACTAGAGGCAGATCACCGAGGCAACCGGGAGTAGGAGCAAGTAACAAAGGTACCTCAAGAGATTCGGCTGTGAGACCAGATGTTAGAGCCCCTGCAAGGACTTATGCTATTCGTGCACGCGGAGAGGCATCCTTCCCCGATGTGATTACTGGTACATTTTCTCTACATGGTATTAATGTCATTGCTTTGATTGATCCGGGTTCAACTCATTCATATGTTTGCAAGAAATTGATGCCTAGTATAAGTATGCCTATAGAATCTACAGAATTTGTGATTAAAGTATCGAATCCATTAGGCAAGCATGTATTAGTAGATAAAGTATGTAGAAATTGTCCTTTGATGATTAGAGGCTACTCTTTTCCGGTCGATCTTATGCTATTTCCATTTGATGAGTTTGATGTGATTCTTGGTATGGATTGGTTGACTACACATGATGTGATAGTGAATTGTGGAACGAAATTCATTAAGTTACAGTGTGAAAATGGTGAAATTCTTCGGGTTAATTCAGAAGAGTCAGATAGTTCATTTCCCATAATTTCTGTTATGTCTGCTCAAAAATGTTTGAGAAAAGGGTATGAATCTTATCTTGCTTTTGTGTTGAACACTAAAGATCCAGAATTGAAAATTGAATCAGTACCTGTGGTATGTGAGTTTCCCGACATGTTTCTGGAAGAACTACCAGGTTTGCCTCCTGTTAGAGAAGTTGAGTTTGGTATTGAGTTGATTCCAGGTACCACGCCCATTTCTATTGCTCCTTATAGAATGGCTCCGTTGGAATTGAAAGAATTGAAAGCTCAGTTGCAGGAATTAACAGATAAAGGCTTTGTAAGACCCAGTAGTTCACCATGGGGTGCACCAGTGCTATTTGTGAAAAAGAAAGACGGATCGATGAGATTGTGCATAGATTATCGACCACTTAACAAAGTAACAGTAAAGAACAAGTATCCATTGCGTAGAATTGATGATCTGTTTGATCAATTGAAGGGAGCTATTGTGTTTTCCAAGATAGATTTAAGATCCGGATACTATTAGTTACGAGTTAAAGAGTCAGATGTCTTGAATTCTGCTTTCCGGACTAGGTATGGTCATTATGAGTTCCTTGTGATGCCATTTGGCTTGACTAAAGCTCCTGCCATTTTCATGGACTTAATGAACCGAATTTTCAGACCGTACTTGGATAAGTTTGTAGTTGTGTTCATTGATGATATCTTGATTTATTCTCATGATGAGACTGAGCATGTAGAGCATTTGAGAACAGTTTTACAGATTTTGAAAGATAATCAGTTATATGCCAAGTTCATCAAAAGTGTGTTCTGGTTACGAGAAGTTGGTTTTCTTGGACATATTGTCTCAGGTGAAGGTATTAAGGTCGATCCGAGCAAGATTTCAGCCATTGTTGATTGGAAGCCTCCTAGAAATGTATCAAAAGTTAGAAGTTTTCTTGGTCTTGCCGGATATTATAGGCGATTTGTAGAGGGATTTTCCATGATAGCTACCCCGCTCACAAGATTGCTGTGAAAGGATGTCAAGTTTGAATGGACCGAGAAGTGTCAACAGAGTTTTGACAAGTTAAAAGCATTGTTGACTACAGCTCCTGTTTTAGTACAACCAAAACCAGGTAAGGAGTTTGTGATTTACAGTGATGCGTCCATGAATGGACTTAGTTGTGTACTTATGCAGGAAGGGAAGGTAATTACTTATGCCTCTAGACAGCTAAAGCCACATGAGAAGAACTATCCGACACATGATTTAGAGCTAGCTGCCATTATTTTTGCGCTGAAGATTTGGAGACATCATTTGTACGGTGAGAAGAGCCACATATTCACTGATCACAAAAGTTTGAAATATTTGATGATTCAAAAAGATTTCAATTTGAGGCAAAGAAGATGGTTAGAGTTGATTAAAGATTATGAGCTAGTGATCGATTATCACCCAGGTAAGGCAAACGTTGTTGCTGATGTTTTGAGTAGGAAATCTTTATTTGCATTAAGAGCTTTGAACACTAGTCTAGCCTTATCAGATGATGGTTTTATTTTAGCTGAGTTGAGAGCTAAACCGATGTTTCTTGAAGAAATTTGTGAAGCTCAAAAAAATGACAGTGAGTTGTTAGCCAAAAGAGATCAGTGTGAGTCGGATATAGAGTCAGATTTTCAGATCAGTTCTGACGATTGTTTGATATTCCGAGATAGGGTATGCATACTGAAAGAATGATGAGCTTATTCGAAAGATCTTACAGGAAGCACATAGTAGTTCTTTGTCTATTCATCCAGGTAGTACAAAGGTGTATAATGATTTGAAGAAAATGTACTGGTGGGTAGGAATGAAAAGGGACATTTCAGAGTTTGTTTCTAGATGCTTGATCTGCCAGTAGGTAAAGGCCGAACATCAGGTACCTTCAAGTTTATTGCAGCCTGTGCTAGTTCCTAAGTGGAAATGGGATCGAGTTACTATGGATTTTGTGACAGGATTGCCGTTTACACCGAGAAAGAAAGATGCAGTATGGGTTGTGATTGATAAGTTAACGAAGTCGGCTCATTTTATCCTAATTCGTATGGATTATTCACTTGACAAGTTGGCCGAGTTGTATATTTCAGAGATAGTCAGACTACACGGGGTACCATTATCGATCATTTCAGACAGAGATCCAAGATTTACTTCACGGTTTTGGAAGAAATTACAGAAGGCTTTGGGCACTAAGTTGAGTTTTAGTACAGCTTTCCATCCTCAAACCGACGGTCAGTCAGAGAGAGTTATTCAGGTACTTGAAGATATGCTTAGATGTTGTGTACTGGAATTTCAAGGCAGTTGGGAAAAATATTTACCATTAGTAGAGTTTGCCTACAATAATAGTTATCAGTCGAGTTTGAAGATGGCACCTTATGAAGCTTTGTATGGATGTAAATGTCGCACACCTTTGTATTGGATTGATCTAGTTAAGGAAACAGAAGAGAAAGTAAAAATCATCAGAGATTGCTTGAAAGCAGCTTTAGACAGACAAAAGTCGTATGCAAATTTGAAGAGAAAAGAGATTGAGTATCAAGTTGGTGACAAAGTTTTTTTGAAAGTATCCCCGTGGAAGAAAGTTCTCAGATTTGGCAAGAAAGGCAAACTAAGTCCACGTTTTATTGGACCGTTTGAAGTGATTGAGAGAGTCGGACCATTAGCATATCGGTTAGCTTTGCCGATTGAGTTAGAGAAGATTCATAATGTATTTCATGTGTCTATGCTACGTCGTTATCGTTCAGATCCGTCACATGTGATTTCTCAAACAGAGGTTGAGATTCAGCCAGACATGACTTACGGTGAAGAACTGGTAAAGATTCTAGCTCGAGAGGTAAAGCAATTAAGGAAAAAGTATTGCACTTGTGAAAGTACTATGAAATAGACATGGGGTAGACGAGGCTACATGGGAACCCGAAGAGGCTATGCGAAAACAGTACCCAAATCTCTTCACAGGTAAGATTTTCGGGGACGAAAATCCCTAAAGGGGGGAGAAATGTAACATTTTGAAATAAGGTTTAAATGGAACAGTGGTTGTGAAACCATAAATCTGAGGTAGAAAAATTTATTTTATTATTATTTTGAGGTTCATGATATGATTGCATGATTGTGTGAAAATTTCATGATGAAATTCTATGCATAAAGTCCTTAAGTTGAGATTAGGGACTAAATCGAATAATTTGCAAAACTTGCATTCTAGAAGTTTTTAGTATGAAATTGCTTTGGAATATTAATTAGGAGGGTTTAAATAACAATTTGACCAATTTCTAAGTTCATGGACAAAATAGGACATGGATGGAATTTTTGAAAGTTTAATAAGGAAGGGCATTTTGGTCATTTGGATATTAAATGAAATAAAAAGGGAAAAATAACACAAAATTCATCATCTTCTTCATTAGCACGAAATTTCAAGGGTTCTCCATAGCTAGGGTTTGTTTCAAGCTTTCATGCTCCATAGTAAGTGATTCCAAGCCCCGTTTTTAATTTTCTTTACGTTTTCGGAGTCCCGGTAGCTCGATAAAGCTTATGCTAGCAATAATTTAAGTTAGGGTTCATATTTGGAAAAATACCCATAGGTGAAAAGTGTTTATTTTGATGTTTTATGATAGAATATGAGGTTTTAAATTATGTTAGACAAATTGTGCTACTCGGTTTTAAGTGAAAACGAGTAAAATGGCTTAATCAGTAAAAATACCTAATAGTCATAAGTACATGTTAGAGTGTGAATTTGATGTTGTCATAGAAGGGAAAAATGATCAGCATGTCATAAAACATAAGAAACTAGGATGAAGTTTAAATTACGAGCCTTGGGGAAAAGTGCAAATATGTGAAAGTTTAGGGGCAAAAATGTAATTTTTCCAAAGTTTGGGTCAAGGACTGTTTTGATAAATGTGAATATTAAATAAGTTAAATTTGCTATTATAGATCAAGAAGAGCGAAATTCGGGAGTAGATCGGGGAAAAGAAAAAGTAAAGGACTAAATTGTAAAGTTTAGTCACATTTTGTATCGAGGTAAGTTTACAGTAAATAAATGCAATATTATTTTATTTTACATTATTATTGTCAGTTTCCAGCATTTATATACTTATCTTTTTGAGAATATTTAAAGTCGAATTAAAGGCGAAGTGACAGAGAAAAAGCATTAGGAAGCCCTGTTTGAACCTTAGAAATGTTAGGATATTGGGGTTGGCAGGACAGGACAGGACAGAAATGAGCCATGTAAGTCCATATCAGATATATGGATTTGGAGACAGGAATGAGCCATGTAAGCCCATATTAGATATATATATGGCATTAGAGACAGGAATAATTCATGTAAGTCCATGTCGAAGACATGGCATTGGCAGGACATTGATAGACAGGAACGACCCTAGTATCCTTAGTATTCTGAGTGGTTCAACGGGTCATTGTACATGTTAAATTACAGTGAATTATCAGAAAAAAGGGAAGGTAGATTATATTTATGAATAGTGAAAGGTCAGGTAAGAAAGAAGGTAAGTGAGTAAAGAATAAGGTAGAAAATGAGAATGTAAAGAAAGTTTATGAGGCTAGGTGACATTATGTATATTTATTCATTATGTTGAATGTTGTAACTTATTTGCTTGTAAGCTTACTAAGCCTAGTGCTTACTCTCTTTATTTTCTTTTTCTTATAGTTTTTATCAAGCCACTCGGGGATCGAAGGAAACGTCGGAAACCGATCACACTATCGAAGAAATCACATTGGTATAGTTAGATGTTTCGTTTTGTGTATGGCATGTATAGGAACTTGGTTTCTTTTGATATGATATGATCAATGAATGATGTGTAAATACTTGCTAGTGATTAGCTAATAGAATGGCTGATGATATACATGTTTAATAGTATGTATGATTAAGTAGTAACTATCACATGAAAACTATGAAAAATGTGAAAGTAAGTTAAAAATGAATTCAAGTATCAAAAATAACGTGACTTTGAAAAATCACAAGAAATTGTGGAGACATGGGTTGATGGTGAATAATATATGAAATTAAATTTCATTGTGTCTATTTTCATATGGGATAAGCAAAACAGGTAAAGGTTTTGTATTTTATAAGATATCTGAGTTTTGGTGAAATAGGGCAGAGCAATTTCTGGATACCCTGTTCAAAAATTTGAAATTCACCATAAATTTTACAAAACTAATTAGGCGGTTTACTTTATATGATTAGAATCCTTATTGAATCTAGTTTTAATAGAAACAAATGGTATAGTCATATGATTTTTTTATAGAGAGAAAAGTGGTTCGTAGTAAGTAGAGACCAGTGCAGTCAAATTCTGAAACAGGGGTAACTTGAACTAATAAACTGTACTAATTGGCTAAGTCAAAAATTCTAGAAAACAATTAGTAGATATATATATGAGTCTAGTTTCAGGAAAAATTTACGGATCTTAATTTCGAGTTTTGAAACTCGAGAAATGAAGTTTTAAGCAACCATGATGCAGAAAAATAGTTTATTCCGAAAATTAAAATAAGTGGTTTAGAGTTGTTTAAAAGGTAAGATAAGTTTAGTAACACCTCAAGCTTGACTCCGGTGACGGTTTCGGGCGTGGGGCCATTACAGGGTCTAGTGGGCCATATACAGGTATGTGGATTTGTTTGGGCCTTGTAAGAGATTTTAGGCCTAGTATATGCTGACTGCATAAAACTTAATTAATTTATTAAGGACCGTGGACAAGTTATAGGGTTAAGGTGTTGCAACGGTATATGCATGTCTAAGATTGGATCTAGGGAGAGCTTGGTACTTAAGGGTCTTAATGACCCACCTTCTCTTCTCTAGAATCCTACCTGGTGCATAGTATTCGTTCATCTTAGCTCACGGGATTTGTTAACGGGCCAAGGTGAGTAAAAACCCATAATGAAAGGAAAATTATCGAGATACCCTTATGTGTTGAGTGTAAGATTTATGATTGCTCCCTGTATATCTGCTGCATTCATATGATATTCTGTTTAGGATGCATATGGGCTGGGAATTATGGAATGGAGGAAGTATATGAGGGTTGCATGGTTTCTTGACAACAGTGGATCCACCGACGGCTTTGATATTTATATCCCCACATGGTGTGTAACGGGGGACGAAGCTGATGTGTATCGGTTGGATTATTGGGGTGGGTTGCACTGCATTGCATTGCATGTATTTTGTATGGTGAATGATGGATGCTTGTTACTATCAAGGGTTGTACACACTGATTTTGCGAAAACTCACCCCCTCTTTTATTTTTCTCAAGTGATGCTCAGTAGGAGGTTCGATGTCTGGAGGGACTCTGGGTGGCCAGCTAGCAAGACAATTTGGATTCGTTCTAAAAGTATATAAGTTACTCGTTTATTAAGTAATTTTCATTTAGTATGGATTGTAATAAGGCCTCCCTCATTTATTATTGTTTGGATTATTAAATCCATGCGTTGTAATTATAAGAAGTGGAACATGGATTTTCTAAGCTATAGTTTTCTTTTAATGCTACGTTTCTGCAACTCAAGTTTTAAAGGATAAGTTTTCTTAAGTCAAATGTTTTAAACAAAGCTTCGCAACGGAAAAGAGATTTTACTAAGTAATTGAGATGTAACTTCTTAAGGAAGGGTTTTCAATAAAAACGAGGTTTTTGCTAAAACATTTCAATGTGACACACCAGATTCGGCCATAACGTCTGGGCCGGGTTTGGGGTGTTACAGCGAGACGAGCTTTTCCCTGTGGGGTGCCTCAGTCCTCTTTGTGAAAAAGAAAGATGGGTCGATGAGGTTATGTATCGACTATAGATAGCTCAAAAAGGTAAATGTGAAGAACAAATATCCTTTTCCAAGAATCGATGACCTGTTTGATTAGTTAAAGGGAGCCACTGTATTTTCCAAGAGGTCAGGATACTACCAGTTAAGGGTGAAAGTGCAAGATGTACTAAAGACTGCATTTGGGACAAGATATAGGCATTATGAGTTCCTTGTCATGCCCTTTTGTTTGACTAATGCCCCGGCTGTAACACCCCGTACCCGAGACCGTTGCCGGAGTCGGACACGAGGGGTTCACAGACTAAATTCGCTTACTATCGCAGTCCATTTTAAAAATTTATAGACAGCTGGCTAACTGAGTCGCTGTCACCTTAAAAATCATATCTTGAGTTTCACAACTCGAAAATCAGTTTCGTGATTTTTCCCTGAAACTAGACTCATATTTCCATCTACATATTTTTTTCTAGAATTTTTGGCCAGGCCAATTAGTACATTTTATTAGTTAAAGTCTCCCCTGTTACAGGGATCGACTACACTGACCTTTGCACATTACGACTTGGATATCTCCCTGTACAGGGCTTCAATACTGATGTCGTTTGTTTCTATAGAAACTAGACTCAGAGAGGAATCTATACATATATGGCATGAATCTTAATTATCTCTGGTTAATTTATAATGAATTTACAAATTCGGAACAGGGAATCCAGAAACCGTTCTGGCCCTGTCTCACGAGAACCTGAATATCTCTTAACATACTGTCCATATGATCGTTTCGTTACTTTCCTATGAAAATAGATTCATCAATGTTCGTTTACATAATTTATTCACTATTTAATTCCATTCCTACTATTTTAGTGATTTTTTCACATCCACATCAATGCTGCTGTCAACATCTGTTTTTTTTTTAAGGTAAACTTTACCTATTTCATGATCCTCCATGGATCAACTAGAGTTTGTCATACATATTCCAAAAGTGATCAAGAATAACCCTTCCCATGGCTAACTGTTACCAACGTTTCCATACCTCTCGACGGACAACATACAAAACGATTATAATGCTATGATCAAAGTATATTTAAGCCATTTTCGCATGGCTATCCAAATTTACACAAAACCGAAGGGTATATGACCAACAACAAAAGGGTAGTCCTATACATACCATTTTCAGAGTTCAACCAAAAGTGTACCAAAAGGGCTTTGATAGTGTGGGCGACTTCGACTTCAATAATCCCGAGTCCGATAACTGACAAACCAAAATCTATAAAACAGAGATTCAAAGAACGGAGTAAGCATTTAATGCTTAGTAAGTTTTAAGCAAGACAAAGTGTTCTCAATCACTATTATTGGTCATTCATTTCAACTGTTCGATGAAGTTAATCTAGAGCTTCATCTCGATCTATAATATCATTAAACGCAACACTTGGCTGCCACATATATACTTTTGAATAATAATGACCTAGATGGTCAAATATTTCCAAAGCACATTCTTCATCGATTTTCAACTTTCAATAATCCTTTCCACTTGTTCATAATCACATCCATACTTTTAAGTATTTCAACATGACAAGTACTAAATTACCATAGGCACATAAAGAACCAACATATTCCTTATCACATATATGTAAGCTTACAAATCATAATCCTTACCTTGTACTGGCACATCTAGCTCAACCCAACCCACACTCAGATCATAAGGCTTTGGGCAGAATATGCACTAATACATAAGAATATTTCATCGCATACTTTATTATACAAACATACCATTACCAATTAGATCATTCTCACATTTGGAGTTATAATATTAATCACATTTACCTACCTCTTTGATACTGATAATTCACCTCGAAATCACTCCACCGATGAGTAAGTAATACGTACATGAACATCTTGAATACATAATACTTATTTGATGGTAACTTAATGCAGATACTCAATATCAAAGTCTTACTTGAATCCTAGCATTTAGCCGTCGGGTCTTTAAAGCTCAGATATAGTACGAGCACGAAGCCTACGGACATTAATCAGGATAATACTCTCGCATAAAGCCTGCGGGATTTTAACCCGGATATAGTATTGACACAATTGCCCTTCGGGACTTATCACATTTATACACTTTCACATCCATCACGTTGGCCACTCGGCCCTGTCACATATATACACTTTCACATTCATCACATCGGCCATTAGGCCTCATCACATATATACACTTTCACATTCATCACATCGACTATTAGGCCTTATTACATATATACACTTTCACATTCATCACATCGGCCATTAGGCCTTATCACATATATATACACTTTCACATTCATCACATTGGCCATTCGGCCTTATCACATATATACACTTTCACATTCATCACATCGGCCATTAGGCCTTATCACATATATATACATTCACATCACAATTATCCAAATATACTTCACATATCACATATACTATCATGTATACACTTTGTCTTGGCCGAATCTACATTAATCATTTCCCAATGAATAATTCAATTTCACGCCATACTATCATTTCATATTCGAATACTCATAAACTTACAATTTCACAAATTTTAATATCAAAGATCCATCTAACACTCATGTATCGTTTTACAATATCACGATTTAGAATTCACGTATGGGTTTAATCAATAGCTTATGAGTAACTAAAACAAGTTTTATCCATGTTTACAACAAAATCACATATTCACTACGAGCTGTTTTCCTGAGCAGTAGTCACTAAATTATTTATAACTGGAGCTACAAAACTCCAAATCACTTGCCGTTAATTTTCTACGAATGCAGACTCGTATATCTTCCATCCATAAAATTTTCAGAATTTTAGGTTTGGCCAATCAATACCAGATTTTTCTTAAAGTTTCCCCTGTTTCACTGTTTGACTAATCTGACCACTCCTAACTACGAATCAACTTTCTCATTTTACAGAATCCAAAATGTGTTGTATTTGATTTCATTTGAAACTAGACTCATTAAGGAGTCTAAGCATATAAATTTTATATTATAACCATTTTTGTACAATTTATAATGATTTTCTAAAAACAGAACAGGGGATTTCGGAGTCATTCTGACACTGTCCCACACAACTTTAAATATCTCTTTATAGGAAATTTCTTTGCTTCCACGGTCTCTTTTATAAGAAACTAGACCGATTAAGCTCATGACCGATTGCTACATGCTTCATGAACACAAAAATTTTCACATGGGTCTTGTTGCAAGCTTCAAAACCAACCAAAATTCACAACTTTCAAAGAAAATAACATGAACCTTACCTTATTTGAAGCCTTCTTTTGCCGAATGCCCTAAGCTCAAAGGTTTCTATTTTCTTTCTCAACTCACGGCAAGAAGAAGAAGAAAATGGCCTTGTTATTTTCACCTCAAACATGTTTTTTCATTTATTTCATTAACTTTTATTATATTCTTTCTCCCATAACACACTAACACAACATGTTTCCAACATGTTTCACCCCATAACATTTTGTCCACTCTCATGCTCATGGCCGGCCACTACTAATTAGGGGGAAATTGACATGCAAGTCCACCCTTTTTATTTCATGCACTAATAGATCCTTATGTTTTGACCTATCACATTTCAAAAGTGTCACACATAAGTCCTATTGACTAAATTCACATGCAATTTACTAAATCAAAGCTTAAAACTTTCACACATTCGTATTCACATATAATAGTCATAAAATATGACGGCTAATTATTTTTATGACTCGGTTTTGTGGTCCCGAAACCACTTTTCGACTAGGGTCAAATTAGGGGTGTCACAACTCTCCCCCCCTTTAGGGATTTTTGTCCCCGGAAATTTCTACCGATGCATAGTTTAGGATAACGTCCTCTTATTGAATTATATTCATATAAACATTAGCTCATCGATAGCAATTGTAATTCATTATTGATTTCGCATCGATCTATAAAATCATTTTCTTATCTTAAAACAAATACATAAACATTTCTACAAGTATGCACATATATCTCATTTTCTTGATTTCATAAGCAATAATCACTTAATTTAATTCACAAATGCATTTCAAACACATATTAAGCACATATTAACATGTATAATTCACATCATCAACCCACATATTTGTAACCCACATTTTCATTCATGTATAAGCTGTAACCTGACCGAAAGTACACATATACTCAAACATCCCAATAAATATCCTTTATAACTCCATCATATCTCACTATTCAACTTAACCTATTTCCAACAGAAAATCAACTTCCACATACCTGAACATTGAATTCATTTAGCACATTTAATCACTGTTAACGATACCCGTTGAATCATTCGAAATCATTACGGATACTCATTAAGCACATATAGCTCTTACAATGCCATATCCTAGATATGGTCTTGCATATGCTCACATATCGAGCCGATGCCATGTCCCAGACATGGTCTTACACACTATCTCAAATCAATGCCTTCGTCCCAGACGAGGTCTTACATGAATTCCACTTCACACACTTAGTGCCCACTGACCGATCTCGCACTCATAGTGCTCGATTAAAGGAATTCGCACACACACAGTGCCTCTAATCATTCACACACATAGTGCTCTTATTCATCCGTTATTACACATTGAAATGACTTAACCAAGTCTATAAACATCATGTATGTACACTTTTAAACATATCATCTCATTTAAATTTGAATTCGTATAGTAATGAATACTTAAACTTTGCTCAAATTACCGGCACGAAGCCTACTAGGCACGAAGGCCCGAATACACGTCACCAGCATGATTGCTCTTCGGGACCTAGCCCGGATATAACACCAGCACGAATGCTCTTCGGGGTTTAGCACGGATATATCACTAGCACGAATGCTCTTCGGAACTTAGCCCGGATATATCACTAGCACGAATGCTCTTCGGAACTTAGCCCGGATACATCACTAGCATGAATGCTCTTCGGGACTTAGCCCGGATACATCACTAGCACGAATGCTCTTCGGGACTTAGCCCAGATACATCACTAGCACGAATGCTCTTCGGGACTTAGCCCGGATCATCGTCGAGACCTTTAGCTCGGATGAAATCTCCACACAAAGCCAGCGAATTTTAATCCGGACATAATCTCTGTACATAGCCATCGGGTCTTTACCCGGACATAATCTCTTCATATAGTCAGCGGGTCGTTAAACTCGGATTCACATCACTGAGTCTCATACATATTTATTCACATGTTATCATGTTTCACATGGCACAAATCACATTTATAATTTAATCAATTCATTCACATGTAAACATATAACATGATTCTTGACTTTAAGTCGTAAATATCATTCAAATCTAATACATGTATGCTTCTTTTACTAAACTTTCAGCTCAATAAGCAATCACACAAAAGCATATATCCCCAATCTCTTCCTTTGTTCATTTCTCTAATAACCTTATTATGATAAGGACAATGGGACATCATTCATCTATCATACATGTATATCATGGCATTTTAAGTTAAATACCAAATTCAATTACTCAAAACTTACTTATGTTATACCCTTCTCAATATTGACACATCATAAGCATGTCTCAGTCCTCTCAATACCATCTGCTACAGCTCGATTGGGATCGGAATTCATTACAATAAATAAACACATTTTCAATTGTTAGAAATCACCACACTATCAAATAATCACATAATGGCATGTATAGCTAGACCCAAACGTATTACGGTAGTCCTAGAATCGACTAAACCGTAGCTCTGATACCAATAAAATTGTAACACCCCGTACCCGAGACCGTTGCCGGAGTCGGACACGAGGGGTTCACAGACTAAATTCGCTTACTATCGCAGTCCATTTTAAAAATTTCCAGACAGCTGGCTAACTGTGTCGCTGTCACCTTAAAAATCATATCTTGAGTTTCACAACTCGAAAATCAGTTTCGTGATTTTTCCCTGAAACTAGAATCATATCTCCATCTACATATTTTTTTCTAGAATTTTTGGTTAGGCCAATTAGTACAGTTTATTAGTTAAAGTCTCCCCTGTTACAGGGATCGACTACACTGACCTTTGCGCATTACGAATTGGATATCTCCCTGTACAAGGCTTCAATACTGATGTCGTTTGTTTCTATAGAAACTAGACTCAGAGAGGAATCTATACATATATGGCATGACTCCTAATTATCTCTGGTTAATTTATAATGAATTTACAAAGTCAGAACAGGGAATCCAGAAACCGTTCTGGCCCTGTCTCACGAGAACCTGAATATCTCTTAACATACTGTCCATATGATCGTTTCGTTACTTTCCTATGAAAATAGATTCATCAAGGTTCATTTACATAATTTATTCACTATTTAATTCCATTCCTACTATTTTTAGTGATTTTTTCACATCCACGTCACTGCTGCTGTCAGCATCTGTTTTTTTTTAAGGTAAACTTTACCTATTTCATGATCCTCCATGGATCAACTAGAGTTTGTCATACATATTCCAAAAGTGATCAAGAATAACCCTTCCCATGGCTAACCGTTACCAACATTTCCATACCTCTCGACGGACAACATACAAAACGATTATAATGCTATGATCAAAGTATATTTAAGCCATTTTCGCATGGCTATCCAAATTTACACAAAACCGAAGTGTACATGACCAACAACAAAAGGGTAGTCCTATACATGCCATTTTCAGAGTTCAACCAAAAGTGTACCAAAAGGGCTTTGATAGTGTGGGCGACTTCGACTTCAATAATCCCGAGTCCGATAGCTGACAAACCAAAATCTATAAAACAGAGATTCAAAGAACGGAGTAAGCATTTAATGCTTAGTAAGTTTTAAGCAAGACAAAGTGTTCTCAATCACTATTATTGGTCATTCATTTCAACTGTTCGATGAAGTTAATCGAGAGCTTCATCTCGATCTATAATATCATTAAACGCAACACTTGGCTGCCACATATATACTTTCGAATAATAATGACCTAGATGGTCAAATATTTCCAAAAAGCACATTCTTCATCGATTTTCAACTTTCAATAATCCTTTCCACTTGTTCATAATCACATCCATACTTTTAAGTATTTCAACATGACAAGTACTAAATTACCATAGGCACATAAAGAACCAACATATTCCTTATCACATATATGTAAGCTTACAAATCATAATCCTTACCTTGTACTGGCACATCTAGCTCAACCCAACCCATACTCAGATCATAAGGCTTTTGGGCAGAATATGCACTAATACATAAGAATATTTCATCGCATACTTTATTATACAAACATACCATTACCAATTAGATCATTCTCACATTTGGAGTTATAATATTAATCACATTTACCTACCTCTTTGATACTGATAATTCACCTCGAAATCACTCCACCGATGAGTAAGTAATACGTACATGAACATCTTGAATACATAATACTTATTTGATGGTAACTTAATGCAGATACTCAATATCAAAGTCTTACTTGAATCCTAGCATTTAGCCGTCGGGTCTTTAAAGCTCAGATATAGTACGAGCACGAAGCCTACGGACATTAATCAGGATAATACTCTCGCATAAAGCCTGCGGGGTTTTAACCCGGATATAGTACTGACACAATTGCCCTTCGGGACTTATCACATTTATACACTTTCACATCCATCACGTTGGCCACTCGGCCCTGTCACATATATACACTTTCACATTCATCACATCGGCCATTAGGCCTCATCACATATATACACTTTCACATTCATCACATCGGCTATTAGGCCTTATCACATATATACACTTTCACATTCATCACATCGGCCATTAGGCCTTATCACATATATATACACTTTCACATTCATCACATTGGCCATTCGGCCTTATCACATATATACACTTTCACATTCATCACATCGGCCATTAGGCCTTATCACATATATATACATTCACATCACAATTATCCAAATATACTTCACATATCACATATACTATCATGTATACACTTTGTCTTGGCCGAATCTACATTAATCATTTCCCAATGAATAATTCAATTTCACGCCATACTATCATTTCATATTCGAATACTCATAAACTTACAATTTCACAAATTTTAATATCAAAGATCCATCTAACACTCATGTATCGTTTTACAATATCACGATTTAGAATTCACGTATGGGTTTAATCAATAGCTTATCAGTAACTAAAACAAGTTTTATCCATGTTTACAACAAAATCACATATTCACTACGAGCTGTTTTCCTGAGCAGTAGTCACTAAATTATTTATAACTGGAGCTACAAAACTCCAAATCACTTGCCGTTAATTTTCTACGAATGCAGACTCGTATATCTTCCATCCATAAAATTTTCAGAATTTTAGGTTTGGCCAATCAATACCAGATTTTTCTTAAAGTTTCCCCTGTTTCACTGTTTGACTAATCTGACCACTCATCACTACGAATCAAATTTCTCATTTTACAGAATTCAAAATGTGTTGTATTTGATTTCATTTGAAACTAGACTCATTAAGGAGTCTAAGCATATAAATTTTATCTTATAACCATTTTTGTACAATTTATAATGATTTCTAAAAACAGAACAGGGGATTTCGGAGTCATTCTGAAACTGTCCCACACAACTTTAAATATCTCTTTATAGGAAATTTCTTTGCTTCCACGGTCTCTTTTATAAGAAACTAGACTAAATAAGCTTTGATTACATATTTTATTCAGCCTATAATTCCACACCAACAATTTATAGTGATTTTCTAAAATCACGTTACTGCTGCTGTCCAAAGCAAATTATTACAATTTGCTCTTAAATTTCCAAGTCCAAACACGTATGAACTTACCATTTGAGTTTAAGACATATCATGGCCACATCATATCTTATTAAATCAACTCATTATGTCCTATTATGATTGAATTTACTCAACGTTTAATCAGTTAAAACTTACCTCGGAAGTGGTCGACGACTAGATATCCACGGCTATTCGTTTACTTTCTCTTTATCCAAAATTGCCCCTCTATGCTCTTGAGCTTAATTAACAAAATTTAAACTATTTTAATCACCTTGTTATATCATTAAAAACAACAAGGTAAATCTTCTCAATGAAACTCATACATAAGGCAACACCTCGATACATCTGCACACATTCGGTATTTCATAAAAACCATCCCAAATACATTTACCTAGGTATCACCATGTCGCCTTATATACATATACTAGTTATGTGGTCAATTTTTCCGATGACCTATGCATATAACTAATTACACCTTTAATAATATTCACAAAGCCGATTATCCACATGACTACCTTAGCATATTATTAGTTAGCTTCTTATCCAAATTTGCCATAAAGAAAATTAACTCATATCCCCTCAAGTGCATAAGCAACTGCATCCAAAGGACACTTTAAATGCATGTTATGAAGGTAACCGAATGCACATATATTTATACCAAGGCATCATATACTTCAAACCAACTATCAAGGCATAAAGCCGAACCTTCAAAATCAATTATCAATACACGTTCAAACATGCCCTCCTACAAATATACAAGTTCTCCCTTGGTTAAACTAAATCATGCTTTAAGGTTTAATGTTCATCTTTAACACAATTACCACACTTCAAACTAAATTTTCAGCTTCATATATCCCACACCAGATTTTTTTTTCCATGCTCAATTTCCATGGCCGAATGAAATTATGCCCTAATTCATGAACTTAAACAACATTGGCCAACTTTCCAAGCTCATTTGAGCCATCAAGCACATTTAGTTTGTTCATACTCAACTAGAATCAATTATCCTCCCAAAATCATCAAACATACAAAATATACCCCATTAAGCTCATGACCGATTGCTACATGCTTCATGAACACAAAAATTTTCACATGGGTCTTGTTGCAAGCTTCAAAACCAACCAAAATTCACAACTTTCAAAGAAAATAACATGAACCTTACCTTATTTGAAGCCTTCTTTTGCCGAATGCCCTAAGCTCAAAGGTTTCTATTTTCTTTCTCAACTCACGGCAAGAAGAAGAAGAAAATGGCCTTGTTATTTTCACCTCAAACATGTTTTTTCATACTAACACAACATGTTTTCAACATGTTTCACCCCATAACATTTTGTCCACTCTCATGCTCATGGCCGGCCACTACTAATTAGGGGGGAAATTGACATGCAAGTCCACCCTTTTTATTTCATGCACTAATAGATCCTTATGTTTTGACCTATCACATTTCAAAAGTGTCACACATAAGTCCTATTGACTAAATTCACATGCAATTTACTAAATCAAAGCTTAAAACTTTCACATTCGTATTCACATATAATAGTCATAAAATATGCGGCTAATTATTTTTATGACTCGATTTTGTGGTCCCGAAACCACTTTTCGACTAGGGTCAAATTAGGGGTGTCACACCGGCAGTGTTCATGGATTTGATGAACCGCATTTTCGGCCTTATTTGGATAAGTTCATGGTAGTCTTTATCGACGACATACTGATTTACTCACGTGATGAGAATGAGCACGCGAAGCATTTGTGAACTATGTTATAGACCTTGAGAGACAAGAAATTGTACGCCAAGTTCAATAAAAGTGAATTTTGGCTTAAGGAGGTTAGATTTTTGGGACACATTGTGTAATACCCCATACCCGTATCCTATGCCGGGACGGAGTACAAGGCATTACCTAACTTAACTCGTGCTTACGACCAATTCCAGTCTCTGAGACTTGGACAAATTTAAAACTTTCTCAAACTTATCAACACGTCTTTAATTTGGGCCTACGAGACCCAAAACACACATCAGAAATCATTCGAAAACAACTCGGGTTCTTTAGTCAACTTTAGAAGAATGACACTTGACACAGGGGCACATACCCATATGGGAGGGGTGACACGCCTGTGTGACCAATTTGACATGGTCGTGCTGTTGGCCCTTGTGGCTCACATGGCCTAGGAAATACAAGGATACGCCCGTGTCCAACACCCATGTGGAATTAATTCCAATTTCAAACCTACAGGGGATTTTACACGGCCTGGCAAACGCCTGTGTCCCTGGCCTGTGTCCTTAACACGGCCATGACACGCCCGTGTCCTAGCCCGTGTGCAAAAACTTGGACATTCTATTTTTGAAGTCAGCATTTTCTCTAGGTCACACGGCTAAGGCACACACCCATGTGCTAGGCTGTGCCCTTCACATGGCTGAGACATACGGCCGTGTCTCTGCCCATGTGGCATATTGACTTGCAAAATTTACGTGCAGGGGACACACGGCTGAACAACACGCCCATGGGGCTAGCCGTATGTCACATACGGCCTAGACACATACTCGAGTGTCTACCCGTGTGGACAATATAAGGCTATTTTCCAAGTCTATTTGCCACCCTTACTTACACAACCTACATAATAGCAACCACAATCAAGATAAGACTATCCCATGCAACCAAATATTCCACAATAAACAACATTCTATTTGTACATTTTACTCTTCTATGAAAACAACATCTTTGCATATAAATCAAAATGAATATTAGCCATCATTCAATGATTAATACAAAATGAAGGGTTCCCAACCCAAGCCAACACATTTGGCAAGTTTTCAATGACACAAAATAGCAAAGCTTAAGCCATATACATGTCATATTAAAAAATATAAATCAAACTATACCGAAAGCTTCGACTGATAGTGTGATCGATATCTTTGACTTTCGTTGATCCTTGAGCTAGATAGGCAGCACTATAAGAAAAAGGAAACGAGAGGGAGTAAGCATAAAGCTTAGTAAGTTGCATATAAATAAATATACAACAACAATTTTACCATTCATTAACATACTCATAACACAAAAAGAGGCACAAGCATAACTTACTCATCACTATCCATATAAATCTCATAGCATATATCGAGCTTATGTGACAGCCCTAAATTGACCCTAGTCGGGAAGTGGTTTCGGGACCGCTAAGCCGAGTCACCGAAGTATTTGGATGTGATAATTATTGTCTAGAATATGTGAATATGAATGTGTGAAAGTTTTAAACTTCGATTTAGTCGATTGCATGTGAACCTAGTTAATAGGACTTATGTGTGACACTTTTGAAATGCGATAGGTTAAGTTATAAGGACCTATTTAAGCATGTAGTGAAAATATTGGCTTTGCATGTCAAATACTCCTTTTGTATGCATAGTGGCCGGCCATGATGGAGCATATATTAGACTATGTGGTAAATTTCCATGAAGTGGTCATTATTTTAAGTAAAAGAAAAGAAATAATAAAAGAAATACTAAGGATACTAAAAGAAAAAAAAAAGAAAGAGGGAGGTTATCACCTTGTTCTTCTTGGCCGATTGTAGAGAGGAAGATAGGAGGGTAGCATTCGGTCACTTGAAGCTTGAGAAGGTTAGTAAAATTTTGTTAGTTTTGAAATTTTAAGCTTAGTTTAAGTCATTTAGCTAGCTCCATATTAGCCCATTTGAAAACTTGGAATTTTTGATGGATGGATGGAGCATTCGGCTATGGTTATTAAAGAAGGAATTTGATTATTTCCTTTAAGTTTTGATGAAGAATGTGTTGAGTAAATTAGGGGTTTGAACACTTAAGGATTCGGCATTGTTCATGATTTTTTTTAGAAGGTGAGTTTGAATGATATGAGTAATGTCATGTATGGGTTTCGGCTTTGATAAGTAAAAATATAAGGGTAATTGAAATGAATAATTGGAGGCTTAATCATCAAGAGGTTCGGCTATGGACTATAAGTGTTAGCTAATTCGGCACAAGAGTATAAATGTTAATTACTTTATAATTGAAGCCTTGAAGAATAGGTTGTGGATCATTAAAGTGTTGAAGGTTAAATCTTTAAGCTTGGTTAATTTGGACATTCGGCTATTCTCATGACACTAGATACAAGGGTATGAAAGGTTATCTATATATATAAGTTTAATTTATTCATGGTAACTTGGCATGTGGATTGGATATATGTTAGTTAATACATGCATTTGGAGGTGATGTGTTAAATAATTAGGTATATGGTTTGGTTTCATTATTGAGTATAAGGGCTAAGTGTTTTAAATTGCCTTTGATGTATACATGTTTATATTGAAATATTAAGGCTATGTTAGCCAATTGAGGGTTTCGGCCAAGATATTCAAATAGATTGGTGTGAATGTTTGAGTGATGAATTTGAGTCTTGTGTCGAGTTGGGATGATATGTGTATTTATATAAAACTAAGTGCTGCTAAATAAATTCGATTATGCATGGTATTGAGCTAGTATCATGTTCGTTGGTACATGAGTAGAGCATATGTTTGATGTTTAATATCTAGTTAATAACATCTTTTGTACTTAGTTGTATGGTATACATGTATTAAATCGAATCGCTAAATTGATAAGTTATTTAATAAAATCTACTTGTTGAATCAAGCTCAAGAGCCAAGAGGGTCAAAATCTGATAAAGGAAAGGAAAAAGTGATCGAGTAGTCTATCCACAACTATTCAAAGTATCCGAGGTAAGTCTTCGAGTAATGACCCTACTTGAATTATATTGAAATGATTAGTCATACTATGACGGATAGTCGAATGTGCATAGAGACTAAGTTATAAAGCCAATCGAAATCATGCTCTTTGTGAGTGGCTATTGAGCCGAAATTTGAAAGGTTTAATAAATGATTTGTGTTTGAGCCTTAGTAACGAAAATAAGATATGGATGTGTTAAGATTATAGATATATGTGTGCATGAGCATTTGATATATCCGGGCTAAGACCCGAAGGCATTTGTGCGAGTTGATATATCCGGGCTAAGACCCGAAGGCATTTGTGCGAGTTGATATATCCGGGCTAAGACCCGAAGGCATTTGTGCGAGTTGATATATCCGGGCTAAGACCCGAAGGCAATTATGCAAGTTGATATATCCGGGCTAAGACCCAAAGGCATTCGTGCGAGTTGCTATACCCGGGTTAAGACCCGAAGGCAATTGTGCTAGCGGTTATATCCGGCTAAATTTCGAAGAGACTTGGGTTTGAATGTGAGCGTTTTGTGCTGTAACTAATTCAATTAATACGCTCGACTAACCCGAACGATAAGGTATGTTTGCATGTGCTTCGGAAAAGTCGATTCGTTTTAAATAGTATTCGTGCAATCGGCTAACGAACTTTCGGCTTTTAGATAGGTTGATACCTTGTGTGTATATATGTTGATGAAGTGTGAAGTAAGTATGATTATGAGAATGTGTATCAATAAAGTGATTCAGTTAGCTATGTGAATGTAATACTTTAGTCAAAGCCGATTTCATTACTTGAAACTTACTAAGCTTAAATTGCTTACCCGGTTGCTTTGGCTCTCTGTTTTATAGATTTTGTTCGTTAGCTATCGGATTCGGGATCAACGAAGTCGAAGTCATCCACACTATCAAAGCTCTTTTGGTACTCTTTTTGTTGAACTCTGGATATGGCATGTATAGGACTACCCCTTGTTGTTTTAAGTACTTTTTGTGATGTATGTGTGTACAGCCATGCGAAAATGGCTTGTAGAAGTGGAGTATGGCATTAGACCATTTGTGTTTATGTATGTATATATGGTTTCATGATGTGACTATGGTTTGGAATGGAAGTGTTGGGCAAATGATCAGCCATTGGAATGGCTAAATATGATCATATGTGGACCTATGTATGACAAAACCCCAGTTGGTCCATGGTAACCACGAAATAGGTAAAGTTTACCTTGAAAACAGATGCTGACAGCAGCAGTGGTGTGAATTTGAAAAATCACAAAAATTTGTAGGAATGGAATTAAATAGTTAATAAATTATGTAATCTAACCTTGATGAATCTATTTTCATATGAAAGTAACGAAACAATCATATGAACAGTATATTAAGAGATATTAAAGTTCTCGTGAAACAGGGCCAGAACGGTTTCTGGATCTCCTGTTTCGACTTTGAAAATTTACCATAAATTAACCAGAGATAATTAGGAGTCATACCATATATGTGTAGATTCCTCTCTGAGTCTAGTTTCTATAGAAACAAACGGCATCAGTATTGGAGCCCTGTACAAGGAGATATCCAAGTCGTAATGCGCAAAGGTCAGGGTAGTCGATCCCTGTAACATGGGAGACTTTGACTAATAAACTGTACTAATTGGCCCGACCAAAAATTCTAGAAAAAAATATGTAGATGGGCATGTGAGTCTAGTTTCAGGGAAAAATCACGAAACCGATTTTCAAGTTGTGAAACTTAAGATATGATTTTTTAAAGCGACTATTACGCAGATTGGCAGTGTCTGGAAAATTTTTAAAAGTCTGTTAACACCTCGTGTTCGACTCCGGTGACGGTCTCGGGTTCGGGGTGTTACATTTGATTGGTATCAGAGCTACAGTTTAGTCGATTCTAGGACTACCGTAATGCGTTGGGTCTAGCTATACATGCCATTTTATGTGATTATTTGATAGTGTGGATATTTCTGACATTTGCAAATGTGTTCATTTATAGTAATGGATCCCGATCCCGACCGAGAGGTAGCTGATGATCTTGAGAGTGTAGCGCCTGCTCCTGCACAAGGGACAGCGCCGGTGGACTCTCAACCTAATGCTAGTAACCCGAATGATGAAGCTAGACAAGCTTTCTATAGTGTGATGAATGATTGGTTCAACCAATACATTCGAACTAATACGGCTGTTCCACAACCTCCATTCCCGACTAATACAACCCCCGCACCTACAATACCTCCGGTAACTGACCAAATAAGTTCAAATAAGCCCCCAGTTGACAGAATCCGAAAACATGGGGCCACTGAATTTAAGGCTACGGATAGCGACGATGCCGAGCAAGCTGAATTTTGGTTGGACAACACTATCCGGGTACTCGATGAGCTATCTTGTACACCCGATGAATGCCTAAAGTGTACTATCTCCTTGCTACGCGATTCTGCCTACTATTGGTAGAGTGCTCTGACTTCTGTTGTGCCCCGAGAGCCAGTAACTTGGGAGTTTTTCCAAACTGAGTTTCGGAAAAAGTATATCAGTCAGAGATTTGTTGATCAAAAACGAAAGGAATTTCTTGAGCTTAAGCAAGGTTCTATGTCAGTTACTGATTACGAGCGAAAATTTGTTAGACTTAGTAGATACGCTCGGGAATGTGTTTCGTCCGAGGCTATCATGTGTAAACGCTTCGAGGATGGGCTGAATGAAGATATAAAAATGTTTGTTGGCATTCTTGAAATACGAGAGTTCGTAGTACTTGTCGAGCGAGCTTGTAAAGCCGAAGAGCTTAGAAAAGAAAAACAAAAAGTTGATGTGGGAACTGGGGAGTTTCGTAAAAGATCCTCGGGAAAGTCTCTTCAACAGGCATCGAAGAAATTTCGAGATGATGTGGGCCGGTCTAGAGGTACTTCTGGCCTTTTTAGACGAGACCGTGATCGACCCCCTATGGGTACCCGAGGCACTTCGATCGCTAGTGTTGGGAATGAACGTCAAGACAGAACAGAATGTCGATATTGCGGTAAATGGCATTCGGGGAGTTGTAGATTCCATGACCGCTCCTGTTACAAGTGTGGATCAGTTGACCACTTCATTAAAGATTGCCCGAGGCTGTCTGAACAGAATGTAAATCAGAGTGGGAAACCGGGTGCTACCACTGCTCGAGGTAGACCATTTAGAAATACGGGCAATGCTAGTGGTGGTCAGAGAGGATCTAGAGATGCTACGACCAGATCCGAGGCTCGTGCGCCTGCTAGAGCTTATGCTATACGTGCCCGCGAGGATGCTTCTTCGCCTGATGTTATTACCGGTACTTTTACTCTCTTTGACACTAATGTAATTGCTTTGATTGACCCCGGTTCTACTCATTCTTACATATGTGAAACCTTAGCATCCAGTAAGACTTTACCTATTGAGTCTACTGAGTTCGTAATTCGGGTGTCAAATCCCTTGGGTCGTGACGTGCTTGTCGACAAAGTGTGCAAGAAATGTCCCCTAGTAATCCGAGGTTCCTGTTTTCCGGCAGACTTGATGCTTTTGCCATTTGATGAATTTGATGTTATTCTCGGGTTGGATTGGTTGACCGTGCATGATGCGGTTGTGAATTGCAAAAGCAAGACTATTGATTTGAGGTGCGCGAATAACGAAGTAATCCGAGTTGAGTCTACGGACTTGGATGGGGTGCCAGCTGTAATATCCTCAATGTTGGCCCAGAAATATGTAAGAAAAGGGTGCGAAGCATACCTTGCGTATGTACTGGATGACCAAGAATTAGAAAGGAAACCCGAATCTGTGCCGGTGGTTTGTGAATACCCGGATGTTTTTCCTGAAGAATTACCGGGTTTACCACCTGTTCGGGAGATAGAGTTTGGTATTGAGCTTGTACCTGGGACTACGCCGATTTCGATAGCTCCGTATCGTATGGCACCAACCGAGTTAAAAGAGTTGAAAGCTCAGTTGCAAGAATTGACGGATAGAGGTTTCGCTCGGCCAAGTTTCTCACCTTGGGGTGCACCAGTATTGTTCGTGAAAAAGAAGGACGGAACCATGAGGTTGTGCATTGACTATCGTCAACTGAATAAAGTGACGATAAAGAATAAATATCCGTTACCGCGTATTGATGATTTGTTTGATCAACTAAAGGGGGCCTCAGTGTTCTCAAAAATAGATTTGAGATCGGGTTATTATCAGTTGCGGATTCGAGATTCGGACGTACCCAAAACTGCTTTCAGAACGAGGTACGGTCACTACGAATTCTTAGTGATGCCGTTTGGGCTCACTAATGCCCCTGCAGTATTTATGGATTTGATGAATCGGATCTTCAGACCATATTTGGATCGGTTCGTAGTTGTGTTCATTGATGACATCTTGGTCTATTCTAGAGATGAGACCGAACATGCTGAGCACCTGAGACTAGTGTTACAAATGTTGCGGGATAAGCAGTTATATGCTAAGTTCAGTAAGTGTGAGTTCTGGTTAAGAAAGGTTAGCTTCTTGGGTCATCTGGTATCCGCATCGGGTATTCGAGTTGACCCGAGCAAAATTTCAGCCATACTTAACTGGAAGCCTCCAAGAAATATTACTGAGGTTCGGAGCTTTTTGGGGCTCGCCGGTTATTACCGACGATTTGTCAAAGGTTTCTCGATGATAGCCACACCAATGACGAAGCTACTTCAAAAGGATGTTAAGTTCGAATGGACGGAGAAATGTCAGAAAAGTTTCGATCAACTAAAAACTCATTTGACTGAAGCTCCAATTTTAGTGCAACCCGAATCAGGCAAAGAGTTTGTCATTTATAGTGACGCATCCCTACTTGGGTTGGGTTGCGTATTGATGCAAGAAGGTCGAGTTGTGGCCTATGCGTCGAGGCAATTGAAGCCACACGAGAGAAATTATCCGACCCATGATCTCGAACTAGCTACCATTGTATTTGCTTTGAAAATATGGCGACATTATTTGTTTGGTGAGAAGTTCCATGTATTTTTGGATCACAAAAGTCTCAAATATTTGATAACTCAGCGAGACTTGAATCTGCGACAAAGACGTTGGCTTGAGTTGTTAAAAGATTACGAGCTTGTCATTGATTACCACCCGGGAAAGGCTAATGTGGTTGCGGACGCCTTAAGCCGGAAGTCATTGTTTGCTTTACGAGCGATGAATGTGCATTTGTCTGTTCTACCCGACAATGTGTTAGTAGCTGAATTAAAAGCCAAACCAATATTGACTCATCAAATTCGTGAAGCTCAGAAAGTCGATGATGAATTGGTTGCAAAATGGGCTGAGTGTGTTCCGAACAAGGAATCGGAGTTTCAAATTGATGATGATGATTGTTTGAGGTTCAGAAGTCGTTTGTGTGTTCCAAGGAATTCGGGACTCATTCGATGATTCTGAACGAAGCCCATTGTAGCCGAATGTCAATTCACCCGGGGAGTACGAAAATGTACAACGATTTGAAACGTTGGTTTTGGTGGCATGGTATGAAACGAGACATCTCCGACTTTGTTTCGAGATGTTTAATATGTCAACAAGTGAAAGCGGAACATCAAGTGCCTTCAGGATTACTTCAGCCGATCATGATACCCGAGTGGAAATGGGATCGAGTCACAATGGACTTTGTGTCCGGACTGCCATTGTCAACAAGTAAGAAGGATGCGATTTGGGTTGTGGTTGATAGACTGACTAAGTCGGCTCACTTTATCCCCGTGCGTACGGATTTTTCATTGGATAAACTAGCCGAATTGTATGTTTCTCAGATTGTGAGATTACACGGGGTACCTATTTCTATTGTGTCGGATAGAGATCTGAGATTTACCTCACGATTTTGGAAGAAATTGCAAGAAGCTTTGGGTACCAAGCTGCATTTTAGCACTGCTTTTCACCCCCAAACCGATGGTCAATCCGAGCGGATAATTCAGATACTTGAGGATATGTTGAGATGTTGCATCCTCGAGTTCAGTAGTTCATGGGAATGGTACTTACCTTTGATTGAATTCGCTTACAACAATAGTTTTCAATCAAGTATTAAGATGGCACCTTACGAGGCTTTGTACGGTCGTAAATGTCGTACACCATTGTTTTGGACCGAGCTCGGTGAAAGTAAAATTTTTGGAGTTGATTTGATTAAGGATGCCGAACAGAAAGTAAAAGTAATCCGTGAAAGTCTGAAAGCAGCCACAGATCGTCAGAAGTCATACGCGGATTTGAAACGAAAAGACATCGAGTATCAGGTGGGAGACAAAGTGTTCCTTAAGGTTTCACCTTGGAAAAAGATACTCAGATTTGGCCGTAAGGGCAAATTGAGTCCGAGATTCATTGGGCCGTACGAAATCTCCGGACGAGTTGGTCCAGTTGCGTATAGATTGATTTTGCCCCCTGAACTTGAAAAGATTCACAACGTTTTCCATGTCTCAATGCTTCGACGATATAGATCCGACCCGTCGCATGTAATCGCTCCATCTGAGATCGAGATTCAACCTAACTTGAGTTATGAAGAACAACCGGTTCGCATTTTGATGCGTGAAGTAAAAGAGTTGCGAAATAAGAAAATCCCATTAGTGAAGGTGTTGTGGCATAAACACGGAATAGAAGAAGCCACTTGGGAACTTCAGAACTCTATGAAGGACCGATATCCAAAATTATTCACCGGTAAGATTTTTGGGGACGAAAATTTCTTAAGTGGGGGAGAGTTGTGACAGCCCTAAATTGACCCTAGTCGGGAAGTGGTTTCGGGACCGCTAAGCCGAGTCACCGAAGTATTTGGATGTGATAATTATTGTCTAGAATATGTGAATATGAATGTGTGAAAGTTTTAAACTTCGATTTAGTCGATTGCATGTGAACCTAGTTAATAGGACTTATGTGTGACACTTTTGAAATGCGATAGGTTAAGTTATAAGGACCTATTTAAGCATGTAGTGAAAATATTGGCTTTGCATGTCAAATACTCCTTTTGTATGCATAGTGGCCGGCCATGATGGAGCATATATTAGACTATGTGGTAAATTTCCATGAAGTGGTCATTATTTTAAGTAAAAGAAAAGAAATAATAAAAGAAATACTAAGGATACTAAAAGAAAAAAAAAGAAAGAGGGAGGTTATCACCTTGTTCTTCTTGGCCGATTGTAGAGAGGAAGATAGGAGGGTAGCATTCGGTCACTTGAAGCTTGAGAAGGTTAGTAAAATTTTGTTAGTTTTGAAATTTTAAGCTTAGTTTAAGTCATTTAGCTAGCTCCATATTAGCCCATTTGAAAACTTGGAATTTTTGATGGATGGATGGAGCATTCGGCTATGGTTATTAAAGAAGGAATTTGATTATTTCCTTTAAGTTTTGATGAAGAATGTGTTGAGTAAATTAGGGGTTTGAACACTTAAGGATTCGGCATTGTTCATGATTTTTTTTAGAAGGTGAGTTTGAATGATATGAGTAATGTCATGTATGGGTTTCGGCTTTGATAAGTAAAAATATAAGGGTAATTGAAATGAATAATTGGAGGCTTAATCATCAAGAGGTTCGGCTATGGACTATAAGTGTTAGCTAATTCGGCACAAGAGTATAAATGTTAATTACTTTATAATTGAAGCCTTGAAGAATAGGTAGTGGATCATTAAAGTGTTGAAGGTTAAATCTTTAAGCTTGGTTAATTTGGACATTCGGCTATTCTCATGACACTAGATACAAGGGTATGAAAGGTTATCTATATATATAAGTTTAATTTATTCATGGTAACTTGGCATGTGGATTGGATATATGTTAGTTAATACATGCATTTGGAGGTGATGTGTTAAATAATTAGGTATACGGTTTGGTTTCATTATTGAGTATAAGGGCTAAGTGTTTTAAATTGCCTTTGATGTATACATGTTTATATTGAAATATTAAGGCTATGTTAGCCAATTGAGGGTTTCGGCCAAGATATTCAAATAGATTGGTGTGAATGTTTGAGTGATGAATTTGAGTCTTGTGTCGAGTTGGGATGATATGTGTATTTATATAAAACTAAGTGCTGCTAAATAAATTCGATTATGCATGGTATTGAGCTAGTATCATGTTCGTTGGTACATGAGTAGAGCATATGTTTGATGTTTAATATCTAGTTAATAACATCTTTTGTACTTAGTTGTATGGTATACATGTATTAAATCGAATCGCTAAATTGATAAGTTATTTAATAAAATCTACTTGTTGAATCAAGCTCAAGAGCCAAGAGGGTCAAAATCTGATAAAGGAAAGGAAAAAGTGATCGAGTAGTCTATCCACAACTATTCAAAGTATCCGAGGTAAGTCTTCGAGTAATGACCCTACTTGAATTATATTGAAATGATTAGTCATACTATGACGGATAGTCGAATGTGCATAGAGACTAAGTTATAAAGCCAATCGAAATCATGCTCTTTGTGAGTGGCTATTGAGCCGAAATTTGAAAGGTTTAATAAATGATTTGTGTTTGAGCCTTAGTAACGAAAATAAGATATGGATGTGTTAAGATTATAGATATATGTGTGCATGAGCATTTGATATATCCGGGCTAAGACCCGAAGGCATTTGTGCGAGTTGATATATCCGGGCTAAGACCCGAAGGCATTTGTGCGAGTTGATATATCCGGGCTAAGACCCGAAGGCATTTGTGCGAGTTGATATATCCGGGCTAAGACCCGAAGGCAATTATGCAAGTTGATATATCCGGGCTAAGACCCGAAGGCATTCGTGCGAGTTGCTATACCCGGGTTAAGACCCGAAGGCAATTGTGCTTGCGGTTATATCCGGCTAAATTTCGAAGAGACTTGGGTTTGAATGTGAGCGTTTTGTGCTGTAACTAATTCAATTAATACGCTCGACTAACCCGAACGATAAGGTATGTTTGCATGTGCTTCGGAAAAGTCGATTCGTTTTAAATAGTATTCGTGCAATCGGCTAACGAACTTTCGGCTTTTAGATAGGTTGATACCTTGTGTGTATATATGTTGATGAAGTGTGAAGTAAGTATGATTATGAGAATGTGTATCAATAAAGTGATTCAGTTAGCTATGTGAATGTAATACTTTAGTCAAAGCCGATTTCATTACTTGAAACTTACTAAGCTTAAATTGCTTACCCGGTTGCTTTGGCTCTCTGTTTTATAGATTTTGTTCGTTAGCTATCGGATGCGGGATCAATGAAGTCGAAGTCATCCACACTATCAAAGCTCTTTTGGTACTCTTTTTGTTGAAATCTGGATATGGCATGTATAGGACTACCCCTTGTTGTTTTAATTACTTTTTGTGATGTATGTGTGTACAGCCATGCGAAAATGGCTTGTAGAAGTGGAGTATGGCATTAGACCATTTGTGTTTATGTATGTATATATGGTTTCATGATGTGACTATGGTTTGGAATGGAAGTGTTGGGCAAATGATCAGCCATTGGAATGGCTAAATATGATCATATGTGGACCTATGTATGACAAAACCCCAGTTGGTCCATGGTAACCACGAAATAGGTAAAGTTTACCTTGAAAACAGATGCTGACAGCAGCAGTGGTGTGGATTTGAAAAATCACAAAAATTTGTAGGAATGGAATTAAATAGTGAATAAATTATGTAATCGAACCTTGATGAATTTATTTTCATATGAAAGTAACGAAACAATCATATGAACAGTATATTAAGAGATATTAAAGTTCTCGTGAAACAGGGCCAGAACGGTTTCTGGATCTCCTGTTTCGACTTTGAAAATTTACTATAAATTAACCAGAGATAATTAGGAGTCATACCATATATGTGTAGATTTCTCTCTGAGTCTAGTTTCTATAGAAACAAACGGCATCAGTATTGGAGCCCTGTACAAGGAGATATCCAAGTCGTAATGCGCAAAGGTCAGGGTAGTCGATCCCTGTAACATGGGAGACTTTGACTAATAAACTGTACTAATTGGCCCGACCAAAAATTCTAGAAAAAAATATGTAGATGGGCATGTGAGTCTAGTTTCAGGGAAAAATCACGAAACTGATTTTCGAGTTGTAAAACTCAAGATATGATTTTTTTTAAAGCGACTATTACGCAGATTGGCAGTGTCTGAAAAATTTTTAAAAGTCTGTTAACACCTCGTGTTCGACTCCGGTGACGGTCTCGGGTTCGGGGTGTTACAGCTTATATCTCATACATTTCAAATAGGTACCTGTACCACTCACAACACGATTATACCATGCTCATTAACTTAAAGTCATAATACTCACCGTTAAATCATTCAGAACACTACCGGATATTCATTAAGCCTCGAACGTGGGTAAGGTGCCGATGCCATGTCCCAGACATGGTCTTACAGTGACTATCATCTCATAGCTGATGCATGTCCCAGACATGTCGTACACAGGCTTACGTTTCGAGGACGATGCATGTCCTAGACATGTCTTACACTAGCACTTGTCTCGATGCCGATGTCGTGTCCCAGACATGGTCTTACAATGGCTCTCATAAAGTGGCTGATGCATGTCCCGGACATGTCTTACACTAGCCCACAATAACCCATGTGTCATGGCATGAATATCGGATATATTTCCTAGGTTAGAATGGAAACTCTACTATCTCTATTATCATCTTACTTTCTCAATTTAAAAATCAAGCAATTCATGCTATATTAATTCAAATACAATTCAACACATACATAAGCAATGTAGTTGTATTATTTACATACAAATTACCTCGAATTACAAAATGTGGCAACTAATCGATTTAGTCGATTTGCTTGGTTTTCCCCTGGTCTAATTTTGGATCCGATATTTCTTGATCTATAATAGAAAAATACACTATTTAGTCACTTTATCAATCTAGGCACTCTACAATTCATAATTGGGCAAAATGACCAATTTGCCCCTAGACTTTTGCAAAATGACCATTTTACCTCTAAGTTCGAAAATCGATTTCTATCAAATTTCTTCACATCTTAAGCCTAGCCAAACCCTTTTTACTCTTATAGAAACTCCAAATTCTCACTATTTCACATATTTAACATCTATTTTACAACTTGTGCAAAATGGTCCTTTTTGGTGTTAGCTAACACCTTTCACAAAAGTTGTTTATAAGACACCCAAGACTCATTTTCTTCCATAAAATCTCAAAAAAAATCACAAATCCTTTCATGGTAAAAACCCAAAACTCTTATTCATTTTGCAAAATAGTACCCTCATTTGAAAGCTTAGGCTTCAAGGGTCTCAAAATGCAAAAATCGTTAACAAAGGGTATGGAAATCACTTACTTGTGAGGATTACAAGTTGCTGAAATTTCAAGCTTCAAAACTCTTCTCTTGGCTGATATTTTTGGTTAGGAAGAAAGAATAAGTGAAAAAAAAATGAAGGCTAGACACTGATGCGATCCTGGTCGCATCATGTTTCGGTGCATCTCAACGACATCGAGATTGGCCTAAAGTCGAGGGGCCCAAATGCAAAATGAGACCTTTAGATTCATTTATGCTGTTGGAATAAGGACTTGATTTATTTTAGTTACTTTAGTCTTTAATTATGTCTTGTTTATTAAATACATATTTTAATTATGACATGCATTATGTGTTCTGCATTTAATAAAGTCATGCATTATGTGACTCCCATGTTAGTTTATGTCAGCTTCAGTAAATTAAATCTTGCATTAAGTAACTCATTTAGTTTGCATTTTAAACCATGCATTTAAGCATCTTAGTTTAATAAATGGGTTGCTGGACATTTATTCAACCCATCTTAGTTTAATTGATAAGTGTTTTAGTTGAACTTTATTTAATAAGTGTTGCTCTTAATTAATCTAGTTTCTAGGAATATTTATTGATGCATGAGTTAAAGTTCATTTAATAATGATTCTTTTAATTAAACTAGTTGCTGAAATAAATGATGCATAAGTGTTAGTTCATTTATTTAAGTTAGTTGCTAATTTGTTTTAAGCTTAATAATTGAATAAATGTGTAGGTTGCATGTGTTAATTGCAGGTGACTTTCCAACTCACATCCTGTAACACCCCGAACCTGAGGCCGTCGCCGGAGTCGAACACGAGGTGTTAACAGACTTCAAACCACTTAAAAAAAAATTTCCCAGACAAGCTGCCAATCTGCGTACTAGTCTTTTTAAAAATCATATCTTGAGTTCTGAAACTCAAAATCCAGTTCCGTAAATTTTCCCTGAAACTAGACTCATATGCCCATCTACATATTTTTTTCTAGAATTTTTTGTCAGGCCAATTAGTACAGTTTATTAGTCAAAGTCTCCCATGTTACAGGGATCAACTACACTGACCTTTGCGCATTACGACTTGGATATCTCCCTGCACAGAGCTTCAATACTGATTCCGTTTGTTTCTATAGAAACTAGACTCAGAGAGGAATCTATACATATATGGCATGACTCCTAATTATCTCTGGTTAATTTATAATGAATTTCCAAATTCGGAACAGGGAATCCAGAAACCGTTCTGGCCCTGTCTCACGAGAACCTGAATATCTCTTAACATACTGTCCATATGATCGTTTCGTTACTTTCTTATGAAAATAGATTCATCAAGGTTCGTTTAAATAATTTATTCATTATTTAATTCTAATCCTACTATTTTTAGTGATTTTTCCAAATCTACATCACTGCTGCTGCCAGCATCTGCCTTTAAGGTAGACTTTACCTATTTCATAGTTTCCATGATTCAACTAGCCCTTTTTGCATAAATAGCACAAATTATGATAGTGATTAACCATTCCATACCAAATGATTATAACATTATGCTCAAACATATATAAGCCATTTTCGCATGGCTATATACATTAACCAAAATATTCTTCCACCACTAGTCTATTTTATACATGCCATAAGATAATCCAAAACATGGCAGTACCAAACAGTGGATAGTGATAGTGTGACTAGTTGCTGACGATCCCCGAGCCTGTAGCTTCTCAATGAGATCTATAAAACAGAGGAAATAGAGTAAACGGAGTAAGCATTACAATGCTTAGTAAGTTTTAAGCAGTGTCAACAGATAACAATCAAATTATCACATAGTTGTTCGTATTTTTATTTCACTCTTCCTTCGGGCATACCATCCCTTTACCGAATATGCACATCTCATCATATACAATAGGCAGATAAACTTTCACATAAAAGTGAGCTCATGTGACATAGATATATCGTATGATTTCACATCACCTCTCACACTGATCCGATGTCACATAATCATAGGAATAGTCTCATAGATTGCTCTCGTATGCATCACATAACTACCTTATGATTTAGTGCAAATCAAGCTCACATATAAACTTGGAGTACATACCTGTTTAACCTTTCGCATTGAATATATTTATAAGCAATTCTTATTACGAAGTCTTACCCGGACATAATCTCCACACGAAGTTATCGGGTCTTACCCGGACAAAATTCCCACACGTAGTCATCGGGTCTTTAGAGCTCGGATATAGTACGAGCACGAAGCTTACGGACATTAATCAGTGATAATATTCTCGCATAAAGCCTGCGGGGTTTTAACCCGGATATAGTACTGACACAAATGCCCTTCGGGACTTATCACATTTATGCACTTTCACATCCATCACGTTGGCCACTCGGCCCTGTCACATATATACACTTTCACATTCACACATCGTCCATTAGGCCTTATCACATATATACACTTTCACATTCATCACATCGGCCATTAGGCCTTATTACATATATACACTTTCACATTCATCACATCGGCTATTAGGCCTTATCACATATATACACTTTCACATTCATCACATCGGCTATTAGGCCTTATCACATATATACACTTTCACATTCATCAGATCGGCTATTAGGCCTTATCACACATATACACTTTCACATTCATCACATCGGCTATTAGGCCTTATCACACATATACACTTTCACATTCATCACATCGGCCATTAGGCCTTATCACATATATACACTTTCACATTCATCACATTGGCCATTAGGCCTTACTATCATTTCATATTCGAATACTCATAAACTTACAATATCACGATTTAGAATTCAAGTATGGGTTTAATCAATAGCTTATGAGCAACTAAAACAAGTTTATCAAGGTTCACAACATAATCTCAAATTCAGCACAAGCTGTTTTTCCTGAGCAATAGTAACTGAATTATTCATAACTGGAGCTACAAAACTCCAAATCACTTTCTGTTAATTTTTCCTGAATATAGACTCGTATATCTTCCATCCATAAAATTTCCAGAATTTTAGGTTTGGCCAATCAATACCAGATTTTTCTTAAAGTTTCCCCTGTTTCACTGTTTGACTAATCTGACCACTCTTCACTATGAATCAAATTTCTCATTTTACTGAATTCAAAATGTGTTGTATTTGAGTTCATTTGAAACTAGACTCATTAAGGAGTCTAAGCATATAAATTTTATCTTATAACCATTTTTGTACAATTTATAATGATTTTCTAAAAACAGAGCAGAGGATTACAGTGTCATTCTGCGCTGTCTCACACAACTTTAAGTATCTCATTATCGGAAATTCCTTTGCTTACACGGTTTCTTTTATAAGAAACTAGGCTCATTAAGATTTAATTTCATGTCTCATTCAGCCTCTAATTCAAATCCATAAATTTATGGTGATTTTCTAAAGTCACGTTACTGCTGCTGTCCTAAGCAGACTATTTCAAATTACCCTTAAATTCCCAAGCTCAAACACTTAAGAACTTACCATTTGAACTTAGAACATATCATGGCCACATCATATCTTATTAAATCAACTCATCATGTCCTATTATAATTGAATTTACTCAACGTTTAATCACTTAAAACTTACCTCGGAAGTGGTCGATGACTAGATATCCACGGCTATTCGTTTACTTTCTCTTTTCCCCTATCCGACTTTGATCCTCTTTGCTCTTAAGCTTAAGTAAAACAACAGATTTGCTTAAGTACTTAACTAATATTATTCACTTAACAATCACATTTGGCAATCACATATCATTTAATCTACATCTAAAACAATAGATTTCAATATGTATCATATTTAATAAAACATGCCATGATTCGATTTCATGCTTATTTAATTTATATCTAATTCACATTCTAAATAAAAGCTTATCAAGCTTCCATCTTCATTTAACTATGTACCATTTAGAACTATCAATGCTTTACACCCTTTAACAAATTATAATCAATTGCCAAATGCATCTTTGACAATTTAAACCACACAACTCAAATTCTTACAATTTAAGCTTAGAAATTTCTATTCATGTAAATTTTAGCAACATGGAGTCCATTCAACACTCCAAAATTCCATTTGAACAACAATTGTTCAACCTTCTAGCATAATTTCAATCTGGACAGCAAGCATTATTTAACAACCATTGTTCAGCAAGCATTATTTAACAACCATTGTTTTCTTTTATTTCAAACTGCAGCAGACCAATTCCTCCACATATTACAGCACATTCAAATCAGCATTTACATGCTGGAACAATTTGTTTTCAAGCTGGAGTTTCCAGCAATCATTTATGCATTTAATTGTCACATTGTTACGTCACTACTAACAACTGAAACTTAGTAAGAATAACATAATATTTTAGCTATTAGACTCAATTTATCAACCCCTAATCGGCATGAAAATAGAACCATTAATTTGTTCAAATTTTGGACAGCATAACGAAGGCACAAAATTGGACAGTAGTAATTTTTACAACTAATCAAAGAGCTTTTCTTTTCTACCACCCGCATCCATGCCTTCCAACCACAATCCATCATCATTTTTCTTTACAACAAAGTTAAAGATAGAGGGGAGCTTAGAAAACTTACCAACTTAGGATACAACTCTTAAACAAGCTAAATCCTTAGTTTCCTTCAACATGCAAACTGTCTCCATTTTTCTTTTTGTTGCAGCCCTCTTCCTCTTCTTCGATGGATTACCGAGTTACTTGAAATTTCAGCTACCTAACTAGCTAAAATCATAGTTTTTCCTCCTTCTAGCCATCTTCTAAGCCAAAAATTAAAGCAACCAAACTTTCTTCTTCCTCCCTCAAGTCACGGCAATGGAGGAGCAACCTAGCTAATTTTTTTGTTTCTCCCCTACTAACCACTATTATTTTATTACCCATGTTCTTTATTTTATTATTTCTAACATAAAACACTAACATAAAATGTTTATAATACATTTCATCCCATAGCATGGCCGGCCACTACTTGTCATAGGTGGAAATTTGACATGCAAACCCATTATTTTCATAACATGCACTAATAGATCCTTATAGATTAACCCATCACATTTCAAAGTGTCACATATAAGTCCTATTACTAAAATTCACTTTCAATTAACAAAATTCAAACATGAAATTTTCACACATGCATATATACATATAATAAGCATCAAGTATGACGGTTAATTATTTTTATAACTCGGTTTTGTGGTCCCGAAACCACTTTCCGACTAGGGTCACATTAGGGGTGTCACACATCCATTACATTTAAAGGCTGTTATGCATTCAATAAGGTGACTTTTCAAGAGATTTCGGTTACAAAAGAGGGGGCTGTTACAAAGAGGCTTTATACATCATTAAGAAGTTGTTTTATCAATTAAAGGAAAGCATTATTCTTCTTTAAATTGGGCAGCATCTTTGTTTCATCTTCCATAATGGTTTGGTTCATGAGTAATCACTACATGCATTCAATTTTCAATTAAAGAAGTTGGTGACTATTCAGCTAACTAAAGGACACTTCAAGAGTCACTTTTCAAGCATTCGAGGTTAATTATGTAGCTGAATTGAAGTGTATTAAATGGTGGAGTTATTTAGTTCAAGATTCCAAGAGACTTGAGCTTTATTTCAGCTTTTAAGATGTGACCATTTAGATAGTCTTTTCCTAGCCTTATAAATATGTGTGTAATCAACCTTTTGGAGGAAGAACTTTTTGGAAATTTTGTTAATGTTATGCCGCCAAATTTGTGAGGCAAACTTTTCTCTATTTTCATTCAAGGATTCGTTGGCTACCTAGTGTTCTAGTTGAGTTATCTGCTTTCTTTATCGAAAACCGAACTTATCACTACTCGTAGTGTACCGTTCAAACATACCAAAGTTCCTACTTTGCTAAGTAGCGGGTCGAGGTTCTCATATTCTCCATCCGACCACCTTGAAAACTTATAAACATTTGGGTCAATATTTTCTAATATTGGTTCGTGTTTGTTTTTAAGATCATTTTCATTCCATTCTGTTCCATCCTTTCGTTTCATCATAATCGAATCATCAATTCACTTTACATTCATTGTTTGTTATCAAATTACTATATTTATCTCCATTTTTTATTTTTTTCTATAACCGAACCTACAAAAACTTCATATCCATAAACCCATCTTTGAACCTTTTTTTTATATAACTTCTGCCATTATTTACTTAAAACATCCTTTGAACAAACTGAATGATACTTCTTCGTAAACGATCGGGCAAACTGACATACGACTCGGCTCACCATGAGGCGGATAGTATCAGACACTTAGGGTTTTGTTTTATCACCTAATATGACATCACTTACCTAACATTTTGACCATTCACTTTTCATTGTATCATGGTTGGCCAAGCTCTTTTAAAAGTGTCTAATTGCCCTTTAAAGACCCCCAAATTTTATTCTCTAGCTATTTGTCACCTTTAGCCATCAATTTAAGACTTTTTCCTTTTATGCGATTTAGTCATTTCCCGCAATTGGACTCGCAAACGTCAAAATTAACTTATCAAATCTTTCATACACTAATATAAACATGCAATGACTCCAAAATAATAATAAAATAATTTATTCAACTCTGGATTTGTGGTCCCGAGACCACTATTCTAACTAGGCCCTAATTTGGGCTGTTACATTTCTCCCCCTTAGGGATTTTCGTCTTCGAAAATCTTATCGGTGAATAAGTTTGGGTACTGATCTCTCATAGTGCCCTCGGGCTCCCATGTGGCTTTCTTGACTCCATGTCTATGCCACAAAACTTTTATAAGTGCAATAATCTTATTCCTCAACTGTTTACTTTCCGAGCTAAAATCTTGACCAGCTCTTTACCATAAGTCATGTTCGGATAAAGTTCAACCTCAGTTGGTGCAATCACATGAGAAGGGTCTGATCTACCGGCGTAGCATGGATACATGAAACATGTCATGAATCTTTTCCAAATTTGGTGGCAAAGCTAAACGATAGGAAATTGATCCTACTCTCACAATAACCTCATAAGGTCTTATGAAGTGAGGACTCAACTTGCCTCTTCTACCAAATCTGAGGACTTTCCTCCACGGGGATACTTTCAAAAACACTCGATCACCCACTTAAAATTCGATATCTTTCGGTTTCAAATCCGCGAAGGATTTTTTCCTATCCGAGGCGACCTTCAAACAATCATAAATCACTTTAAATTTCTCTTCAGTCTCCTTGACTAAATCGACCCCGTGAATCTGGCTCTCTCTGATCTCGCTCCAATATAAGGGCGTTCAACACATTCACCCATATAAAGCCTCGTAAGGTGCCATCTTCACTCTTGACTGATAACTATTGTTGTAGGCGAATTCAACCAATTGTAAGTACTTTCCCAACTACCTTGAAACTCGAGGATACAGCATCGTAACATGTCTTCTAAAATCTGAATCACTCTTTCCGACTGGCCGTCGGTTTGCGAGTGAAAGGCCGTGCTAAAACTCAACTTTGCTCCCAATGCCTCTTGCAACTTATTCCAAAACCTCAGGGTAAATCTTGGATCTTTATTCGAAATAATTGATAAGGGTACCCCGTGAAGTCTCATTATCTCTGAAACATACAAATCAGCCAATTTCTCAAAGGAGTAGTTGGTACACACCGATATAAAATGTGCCGACTTAGTGAGTCTGTCAACCACAATCCACATGGCATCTTTCTTCTTCGGGGTTACTGGCAAACCCATCACAGAGTCCATACTAATTCGGTCCCACTTTCACTCGGGAACCATGATAGGCTGAAGTAAACCCGAAGGTACTTGGTGTTTAGCCTTTACTTGTTGACAAACTAGACATTTAGAAAGGAACTCAAAAATGTCTCTTTTCATCCCCGACCACCAGTACATTTTCTTCAAGTCGCTATACATCTTTACAATACCCGAATGGATAGATAAGCGACCACTATGTGCCTCTCATAAAATCTTCTGAATAAGCTTATTATTCTTGGGTACATAAACTCTATCTTGGAACATCAAGCATCCGTCGATTCTAATCCAAAAATTTGATTCACCACCCAACTCACACTGAGTTCTCTTGGCTCACAATTCACTGTTGTTATTCTAAGCTTCACAAATCTCTTGTAGGAACAATGGTCTAGCTCTCAACTCTGCCAGAATTGAACCATCATCAGTCACAGACAATTGAACATTCATAGCCTTAAGGCGAACAATGATTTCCTAATTAAAGCATTGGCAACCACATTCGCCTTTCCCAGATGGCAGTCGATAACTAATTCATAATCCTTTATTAGTTCTAACCATTGTCGTTGCCTTAGGTTCAACTCCTTTTGAGTCATCAAGTACTTAAGGCTCTTGTGATCGGTGAACACTCGACACTTCTCGCTATACAGATGGTGTCTCTAAATTTTCAACGCGAATACGATGGCAGCTAACTCTAGATCATACGCCGGGGAATTTTTCTCATGTGGCTTTAACTGTCTCAAAGCATAAGTTATGACCTTAGCTTCTTGCATAAGCATGCACCCCAAACCATTCAAGAAGGACTCACTATATATCAGAAACTCCTTGCCTGACTCCAGTTGCACTAACACTGGGGCTTCAGTCAACAAAGCCTTTAATTTCTCGAGACTCTGTTGGCACTTTTCTGTCCATTCAAACTTGAAATCCTTTTGCAACAGCCTTGTCATCAGTGTAGCTATCATAGAGAATCCATTTACAAACCGTCTATAATATCTGGCCAAACCCAAAAAGCTTCGAACCTCAATTGCATTCCTCGATAGTTTCCACTCAACAATAGTCGAGATAAATGTGCCCTAGAAATCTGACCTCTTTAAGCCAAAATTCACTCTTACTAAACTTGGCGTAAAGCTGCTTATCTATTAGAGTTTGTAGAACCATTCTCAAATGCTCTGCGTGCTCATTCTCATCACGTGAGTAAATCAGTATGTCATCAATAAAAACCACTACGAACTTATCCAAATAAGGTAAAAAAATATGGTTCATCAAATCCATAAACACCGTCGGGACATTAGTCAAACCAAAGGGCATGACGACGAACTCATAATGCCCGTATCTCGTCTGAAATGCAGTCTTCGATACATCTTGCTCTTTCACTCTTAACTGGTAGTATTCAGATCTCAGGTTATCCTTGGAAAATATAGTGGCTCCCTTTAACTGATCAAATAGGTCATCGATCCTTGGCAAAAGATACCTATTCTTCACTGTTACTTTATTGAGCTGTCTATAGTCGATACATAACCTCATCGGCTGATCTTTCTTTTTCACAAAGAGCACCGGAGCACCCCACGAGGAAAAGCTCAGTCTCGTAAAGCCCTTGTCGGTTAACTCTTGTAGTTGAGCTTTCAACTCATTGAACTCCGCAGGAGCCATCCTATACAAAGCAATCAAAATGAGTGTCATACCGGTATCAACTCGATTCCAAACTCTACTTCCCTTACTGGAGGTAATCTGAGTAATTCCTCCGGAAACACGTCGGTAAACTCACAAACTACTGGTACCAATTCTATCTTCAGCTCAGACACTTGAGTATTCAATACTAAAGCTAAGTAAGCTTCATATCATTTTCTTAAATATTTCTCAGCAGCTAAAGATGATACTATTTCAAGCAGTTTATTCGACTCATCTGGTCCAACCTGAAGAACAGTTCCGTCTTCACATTTCAACTCAATGAATTTTTTCCCACACTCCACTACAACACTATGAGAAGTCAACCAATCCATCCCAAAGATTACATCAAATTCATTAAATGGCAATAACATCAGGTTAGCTAAAAAACAATGATCTCTAATTGTCAAAAGACAATTTCTACATACTTGGTCCACTAGCACATGTCTGCCTAAGAGTTAGACACTTTTATCACTAACTCAGTGGACAATACTATAATGTTCATACAAGGTATCAATTCTATATGTATATAAGAGTGGGTAGACCCCGGGTCAATTAAAGTAACAATAGATATTCCATGGATAGAAAAAGTACCCATGATCACGTTGGGAGATTCTGCCTCTTCACGGGCATGAATAGAGTAAGTCATTGCAGGCGCTCTACCCTCGAACCTCACTGCAGCATCTCTGGGTGCACCCCTACTAGTAGCCTCGCTTCCAGAGTTCTTTTGTGGTCTACCCCTCAAAGGAGCACTACTTGCCTTCGCGTCTTATTTTTTCTCTCTCTCTCTTCCATTTTAGGATAGTATCAGATGAAATGTTCTAAAGATCCACACTTAAAACAACCACTTTCATTCCCTTGGCACTCGCCGAAGTGATGCTGACCATATTGTGAACATTCAGGCCTATTTGGCTGAGTACTACCAACACTCGCTACAGAAGGTCTGGGCTCTAGATGTTGTGTTCTGTTTGTTTTTGTTTCTATTTGAGAACCCTACCAAGGCATTTGATGAGGTCATGAACTCTCTTGATCTTTTTGATGAGGACTGATGTAACTTCCCCATCTATCTTTTCTTTGTATCTCGTGACTTAAAAGCCGCTTTCCTCCTTTCTTTAATTAGCTCTTCGGCCTTACAGGCTCTTTCAAAAAGTGCTACAAATTCCCGTAACTCTAAGATGCCAACAAACACTCAGATAGCTTCATTGAGGCCATCCTCAAGCCTCTTACACATGGTGGCTTCTATAGATACGCACTCCCGTGCATACTTGCTAAGCCTCACAAACTCACGTTCATATTCTGCTACTGTCATACGGCCTTGCTTTAACTCTAGAAATTCCTTCCTTTTTTGGTCTATAAACCTCTAACTAATATACTTTTTCTAGAATTCTTCCTGGAAGAATTCCCAAGTGATCCTCTCTCTCAGTACAACAGACACAAGAGTATTCCACTACTGATAAGCCGAATCCTGTAGAAGTGACATTGAACACTTCGCGCACTCTTCAGGTGTACATGACAATTCATCAAACACCCTGACGGTATTCTCTAGCCAAAACAATACTTTCTCCGGGTCGTCATCTAAGTTATCCCAGAACTCCTTGGCCCATTGCATCCGGATATTGTCTTCCGGATGCTTCTCTCCCCTAAACATGTCCGCACCTTGTGGAGCTACCAGGGCATACTGAAGAATTGGAGGAGGTGGGAGCGGTGGAGTGTTCGGATTCGCACGAACGAACTCTGTGTACCAGGCATCCATCATTCAGAGATAGGATTTTCTAGCCTCTCTGCCTTGGCCCATATTCACGAGCTCACTCTCAACTGGTGCGGTCCCTTCAGCGGGTGTCGGTGCGTTACTCTTTACGTCATCTGTCGTGGCTCTATCATGATCCATTCACTATATAAAAACATAATTTAATTTTCATGATCCATTCACAATTATCCAAATATACTTCACATACCACATATACTATCATGTATACACTTTGTCTTGGCCGAATCTACATCAATCATTTTCCAATGAATAATTCAATTTCACGCCATACTATCATTTCATATTCGAATACTCATAAACTTACAATTTCACAAATTTTAATATCAAAGATCCATCTAACACTCATATATCGTTTTACAATATCACGATTTAGAATTCACGTATGGGTTTAATCGATAGCTTATGAGCAACTAAAACAAGTTTTATCCATGTTTACAACTAAATCACATATCCACTACGAGCTGTTTTCCTGAGCAATAGTCACTAAATTAGTTATAACTCGATCTACAAAACTCCAAATCACTTGCCGTTAATTTTCCCTGAATATAGACTCGTATATATTCCATCCATAAAATTTCCAGAATTTTAGGTTTGGCCAATCAATACCAGATTTTTCTTAAAGTTTCCCCTGTTTCACTGTTTGACTAATCTGACCACTCTTCACTACGAATCAAATTTTTCATTGTACAGAATTCAAAATGTGTTCTATTTGATGTCATTTGAAACTAGACTCATTAAGGAGTCTAAGCATATAAATTTTATCTTATAACCATTTTTTTACAAATTATAATGATTTTCTAAAAACAGAACAGGGGATTTCAGAGTCATTCTGACACTGTCCCACACAACTTTAAATATCTCTTTATAGGAAATTTCTTTGCTTACACGGTCTCTTTTATAAGAAACTAGACTAACTAAGATTTGATTACATATTTTATTCAGCCTATAATTCCACACCAACAATTTATAGTGATTTTCTAAAATCACGTTACTGCTGCTGTCCAAAGCAAATTATTACAATTTGCTCTTAAATTTCCAAGTCCAAACACTTATGAACTTACCATTTGAGTTTAAGACATATCATGGCCACATCATATCTTATTAAATCAACTCATTATGTCCTATTATGATTGAATTTACTCAACGTTTAATCACTTAAAACTTACGTCGGATGTGGTCGAACAATTTCGGCGGCTATTCGATCACTTTTTCCCTTCCCTTATCCAACTGTGGTCCTCTAAGCTCTTGAGCTAATTCAAACAAATTTAACTTATTAAAGTCTCATTATGCTAGCTTATGGCCGAATATGACAAGGAGTTTGATAGGTCATATGGCCACCTTTAGCTCAAATACAAAATGGTCATAGGCATTTTTAATCACATTGAGCAATTTAGTACAATTAATCAAACATTTCCTCATGTGCACCTTTATGACCAAATACACACATCATTAACCTAATATACATTAACTAAGCACTTAACAAATTCTCCTTGAGCCGATTTTCTAAGTCAAGATAGGATCATCATTATGCTTACCTATAGCCGAATGTACAACATCAATCTATGCATTCATTCTTGTGGCCGAACATGCATGTCTATGTTGAGGCCGATTGCATACTTAATACATTCTACAAGTATGGTCACTTGTATTGACCAAATACCATTTTGTTTCAAGTTCAAAACTTGGCTAATACACATATATGCACTATTAAAACATCCTCTCCATTCCATCAATTCAACACATGCATTACTCATTAATATACAAAATTATATTCGGCCTTAGCACACCTCTTGCTGGCCGAATTTTTTTCTCCATCTAGCAACATTTTATGTACTATGCCGAACCAAAAAGATCAAACACCTAGCTTAATCATTTCCAAAACACTTAACCGGCCTTTGACCAAGACTTTAAACAAAGTCTATGTTCGGCTATCACACATATGGGCATTATTAGTTCAAAGTTTTAACAAGATTAATTTCTTTGATCTTAACCTAAATGAGAACCCCCATTGTTCATCTAGATTTAGCATGAAACAAACACCAACCAAGAAAACAACACCCATGGCCAAGTATCATCTTCATCACATAGCAAGATTTAAACCATGGGCTAGGTAGAACTCAAACTAACATAAAAAATATGCATGAATCTCATGGAACAACATCAAACTTACCTTAACCTAGCTACAAGCATGGCCGAATCTCTTCAACATTTCCTCCTTTCTTTCCTTTTGAATTTCGGTCAAGAAGAATGAAAAAGGATGGACATTTTTTTTTCTTTGTTTTCATCATTTTCTTTTTTCCATTTCTTTATTACTAGCTTTTTATTTTATTGTTTCCTACATACCACATTAGCACACCATGCTTAAAATATGCTCTGCCCCATAGCATGACCGGCCACTAGCTCAAATATTGGGCAATTTGACATTCAAACCCACCATTTCTATAACATGCATTAATAGGCCATTTTACATTTGCCTAGCACATTTCTAAATTTTCTCACATAAGTCCTATTTACTAAAATTCACCTACAATTAAACAAAATTCAAATATAAAATTTTCACACATGCATATATACATATAATAAGCATCAAATATGACAGCTAGTTATTTTTATGACTCGGTTTTGTGGCCCCGAAACCACTTCCCGACTAGGGTCGCATTAGGGCTGTCACACGGATAATCGGAAAGAGTGATTCAGATTTTAGAGGACATGTTGTGGTGTTTTGTTCTTGAGTTTCAGGGAAGTTATCAGGCAAGTCTGAAGATGGCGCCTTATGAGGCTTGATATGGGTGAAAGTGTCGAGCACCCTTATATTGGACCAAACTCAGAGATAGTCAGATTCACGGGGTCGATTTAGTCTAGGATACTGAAGAGAAGGTTAAAGTGATTCACGACTGTCTGAAGGCCGCTTTGGATAGACATAAATCCTATGCGGATTTAAAACATAAAGAGATCAAATTTCAAGTCGATGATCGAGTGTTTTTGAGAGCATCCCCGTGGAGGAAAGTTCTCAGATTTGGTAGAAGAGGCAAATTGAGTCCTCGTTTCATAGGACCTTATGAGGTTACCGAGAGAGTAGGATTGGTTGCCTATCGATTGGCTTTGCCACTAGAATTGGAAAATATTCACGACGTGTTTCATGTATCTATGCTACGCCGCTATAGATTAGACACTTCGCATGTGATTGCGCCAACAAAGGTTGAGATTTATCCAGACATGACTTATGGCGAAGAGCTGATCAATATTTTGGCTCGGGAAGTCAAACAGTTAAGGAATAAAAGTATAACATTAGTGAAAGTTTTTTGGCATAGACATGGAGTCGAGGAAGCCACATGGAAACTTGAGGAGACTATGAGAGATCAGTACCCAAACTTATTTGTCGGTAAGATTTTTGAGGACGAAAATCCCTAAGGGAAATGTAACATCCCGATTTAGGGCATAGTTGGAATAGTGGTTTAGGGACCACAAATCTAGAGCAAAATAAATTATTTTATTATTATTTTGGAATCATTGCATGTTTATATTAGTGTATGAAAATTTTGGTAAGTTAATTTTGACGTTCATGAGCTCAATTGAGAAAAATGACTAAATCGCATGAAATGTAAAAGTCCTAAATTGATAGCTAAAAGTGTCAAATAGCTAGAGAATAAAAATTAGGGGTCTTTAAAGGGAAATTCAACCCTATTGTGATAGCTTGGCCGGCCATGAGAGATGAAAGTGTTGTAAAGTCAACATTAGGTAATGTTGATGACATAAGGTGTGCTATAATGATGCCAAAAAGCCTAGCTATCATTTTCTTTTCTCCATCCTTTCTTTTGACCGAAATATTCAACAAAGAAATGGGCTTTTAAGAGCTTGAAATTTAGCAACTTTAAGCCTTCTTAAGTAAGTGATTTTAATGGTTTTTCTTGAATATTTTTGTACTTTTGAGACCCTTGAAACATGGGCATTCAAATAAGGGTACTATTTTGAAAAATGATCAAGAATGTGGGGTTTTGCCATGAAGGGTTTGTAATGTTTGCTGAGTTTTTATGGAAGAAAATAAGTCTTGGGTGTGTTATGAACAACTTTTGTGAAAGGTGTTAGCATGAAAACACCTAAAAGGACTATATTGCATAAGTTGTAAAATAGATGTTAAGTATGTGAAATAGTGGGAATTTGGAGTTGCTATAGGAGTAAAAAGGGTTTAGCTAGGCTTAAGATATGAAAAAATCGATAAAAATTAATTTTCGGACCTAGGAGTAAAATGGTCATTTTATCAAAGTCTAGGGGCAAAATGGTCATTTTACCAAAGATACAAAATTTTGATTGCTAAATTTTATTTAGTGACTAAATAAGTACATTTTGCCATTATAGATCAAGAATCACCAAATCCAAACTTAAACCGAGAGAAAGCCAAGCAAATCGATTAAATCGACTAGTCGCCACATTTTGTAATCCGAAGTAAGTTGTATGTAAATAATAAAACTACAATGTTAATGTATGTGTTGAATTGTACTTGAATTTAATATAGCATGAATGGGTTGATTGTGGAATTGAGAAAGCATAATGGTAATAGAGATAGTAGAGTTCCCGTTAAAAACCTAGGAAATAAATCGGATATTCATGCTATAACATATGGGTTATTATGAGCTAGTGTAAGACATGTCTAGGACATACATCGGCCACATTATGAGAGCCAGTGTAAGATCATGTCTGGGACATGGCATCAGCATTGAGACGAGTGCTAGTGTAAGACATGTCTGGGACATGCATCGGCTACGAGATGTGTCAGTGTAAGACCATCTCTAGGACATGGCATTAGCATAAATATGCTAAAGCTTGTGTAAGACCGTGTTTGGGACATGGCATCAGCACCTTACCCTATGTTTAAGGCTTAATGAATATCTGATAGTGTTCCAAATGGTTCAACGGTAAAAATTATGATTTCAAGTTAACGAGAAAAGTATAATTGTGTTGTGAGTGGTACAGGTACCTGTTTGGTATATATAGAATATGAGCCCATTTTATGATATACGATGTATACTGAATATTGATGAGTAGGTTTTGCCTATGCCCAATTGTATGTTATGAGCTTTTTGATGAATGGTAAAGTTATGTTGTATATTCATTTATGTGCAACTTACTAAGCTTTATGTTTACTCCCTCTCCTTTTCCATTTTCTTATAGTGTCGCCTATCTAGCTCAAGGATCAACGAAAGTCAGAGATATCGATCACACTATCAATCGAAGCTTTCGGTATAGTTTGATTTATATTTTTGAATATGGCATGTATAGTGAACTAAACTTGTGTTTTGTTTCATTATCAATTATTCCAAATGTGTTAGTTTGGGATAAATCTCTCATTTTGTATTAAGCCTCGAATTATGGCTAATATCCATTTTGATTTATATACAAGGGTGTTATCTTCATAAATGAGTAAAATGCACACATGGAATGTTGTTTATTGTGGCTGATTTGGTTGCATGAGATAGCCTTGTATTGGTTTTGGTTGCTAATGTGTAAGTTGTGTATGTAAGGATGACAAAGAGGCTTGGTAAATAGCCTTATATTGTCTACCGGGTAGACACATGGGCGTGTGTCTAGGCCGTGTGCAACACACGGTTGCCCTATGGGCGTGTGGTTCTATCGTGTGCCCCCTGCACGTAAAATTTTCAAGTCAGTATGCATAGTAGTAAACACACGGGAAGAGACACGGCCGTGTGTCTCAATCGTGTGGACACAGCCTAGTACACGGGCGTGTGCCTTGGCCGTGTGACATTTTGGGGTTGCTAACATCAGAAACAAAATGTCCATGTTTTTGCACACGGGCTGGGACATGGGCGTGTCATGGCCGTGTGAAGGACACGGGCATGTGCCAGGCCGTGTGAAAACCCCTGTAGGAGTGCATTTAAAATTATTTCCACATGGGTGGATGACACGAGCGTGTCCCTGTATTGCTTAGGTCATGTGAGACACCGGGCCATCAGCACGGCCATGTCGAATTGGTCACACGGGCATGTTGACCCTCCCACACAGGTGTGTGCCCCTGTATCTAGTATTATTGTAATAGCCCAAAATTGGGTCTAGTTGGAACAGAGGTTTCAGGACCACAAAATCTAAGATATAAATAATTATTTTATGATTATTTTGAGGTCTATGATATGATTGCATGATTGTGTGAAAATTTCGTGAAGAAATTCTATGCATAAAGTGCTTAATTCGAAGTTAGGGACTAAATTGAAGAAGTTGCAAAACTTGCATTCTAGAAGTTTCTAGTATGAAATTGATTTGAAATATTAATTAGGAGGTCTTAAATAGAATTTGACCAATTTCTAAGTTATGGACAAAAATTGGATATGGATGGAATTTTTGGAAAGTTTAGTAGTAAGGGTATTTTGGTCATTTAGGGGTAAAATGAATTAAAATACAAAATTAAAAGCCAATTTTGCTCATCTTCTTCACCATGGACGTGTATACCAAGGGAGACTCCATGGCTAGGGTTTTCAAGCTTCCCAAGCTCAATTGTAAGTCCGTTCTAACCCCGTTTTTCAAGTTCTTTACGTTTTTAGAATCTCGGTAATTTGATTAAGCTTATTCTAGCAATAATTTAAGCTAGGGTTCATATTTGGAAAAATACCCATAGGTGAAATGTGTTTATTTTGTTGTTTTATGATAGAATATGAGGTTTTAAATTATGTTAGACAACTTGTGCTACTCAGTTTTAAGTGAAAACGAGCAAAAGGGCTTAATCGTAAAAATACCTAATAGTCATAAGTATATGTTAGAGTGAGAATTTGATGTTTCCATAGAAGGGAAAAGTGATAATCATGTCATAAAACAAAAGAATAAGGGATGAAGTTTAATTCCCGAGCCTAGGGGCAAAAGTGTAAATATGCAAAAGTTTAGGGGCAAAATTGTAATTTTTCCAAAGTTTGAGTTAAGGACTGTTTTGAATAGTACATTAATTAAATAAGTAAAATATGATGTTTTAGATCCCGGAAAACGAGATTTGAACCTAGAATGAGAGGAAAATCGAAAATTGGGAAAGTTGGTAAAATGGCCATTTTAATATCAAGGTAAGTTCATATGTATAATAAGCATTAATTTATGCATGTTTCAATGTAAAATTGATATATTTACTATGATCTCCGAGGTGTTGAAAGTATGTAAGTTGGTATGATAATAATACAACAATAATGCTGTAATTTATATTTGAAAGTTAAATTTAGTGAATTAATTGAATTATGTTAAATTAAATGATTATGGTGCCAAGTTTATGAATTGATTTAAAAATATGTCTATGGTACATGAAGTGCATTGAATTATCATACATAAATGTGATTTCTATGATTATGGATATTATGGGAAATTGTAAGTTCATATGATTTTTAATAAGACAATGTGTAATTTAATGTTATTGCGTTGATATTAAATAAGATGTAAGTTTATATGTAAGTAATACATCACTATTACTTGTATTATGATATTTTATAAAAATATTGGAAATATGTTTGTGGATAATTACTTGATTGGTGAAATTGTTGGAAAAGAGAGAGAAATCCCGGTTGAACCTTCGGAAAGATTGGATGATACAGATGGTATGTAGCTAGGTCACATGTATAGTGCTGAGTGCACATCATGTGTACAAGAGAGCTACAAGACATTATGATGTAGCTAGGTCGCATGGGTGATACTATGTGTACATCATGTAGATAAGAGAGCTACAGGATATATGTAGCTAAGTCGCATGCGTGGTTCCAAGTGAAGGACACCATGTAGACAAGAGAGCTACGAGATAAACTGGCTAGGTCACATGGGTGGTACTAAGTGTTCACCATGTGTACAAGAGAGCCGAACTATATGATGGGTGGAGCTATGTGCTGAAACCACCAAGTATCGAGGATAGATCCGAAGTGTTCAACGGGAGACTCTCTATGTATTGCTTTGTGAGTTTTGTGATGAATATGTGCAGGAACTTGGTTATGTGAATGATGTGTTCATTAAGTGACCAGGATGTGGTAAGGTTATAAACAAGTAAGTTATACATGAGGATGATTTTATGGTGACCTTGTGATCATGGGCCTATACTTGTGATGTATGAAAATGTGGTGAAAATGATTTGTGATATGTATGTTAAAATGAGGTTAATACAAAGAAAGTGTGAAAGAGTGAATTAGCAATAAAACTGTTTTGGACAGTAGCAGTGACGTGATTTTGAAAAATCACCAAAAATATTATAAATTGAATCAGAGACTGAATGAGATATCAAATTAAATCTTAATGAGTCTATTTTCATATAAAAGAAACATAGAAAGCAAAGGAGTTCTATATTTTGAGATATTTATGTTTTCGTGAGACTGATTTAGAATGATTACGTGATCCCTTGTTCTGACTTTGGAAAATCACAAAAATTTGGAGAAAAATAATTAGAGGCTCAAAATTATATTTTTAAAATCCATAATGAGTCTATTTTCAAGATAAATCAACAAGAACATTATCTGAGTTCTGTACTGTGAGATAATTATTTTTTAGTGAAGAGAAGTCAGAACTGTCAGAAAGTGAAACAGGGGAAATTTTAATGAATAAACTGTACTAATTGGCTAAACCAAAAAGCATGAAAATTTTATGGTGGAACGATATGTGAGTCTAGTTTCAGGGGAAATTTACGGATCTTAATTTGGAGCTCTGTAGCTCGAATTATAAACAATTAAGTGACTATGACTCGTGTGGACAGTTTGATGTGAACATTTATTAGTAAATTGTGAAATCGTACTTACAAGAATGCTATATACATTAAGGATGTGGAATGGAGAGGAGGAGGAGGAAAATAAATATATGTGGAATACATGGAAACTATGGTATATGAAATATTGATATAATGAAATAAATGATATGTGTTTATAAGAAAACAAAAAGAGAATGTTATGTATCATGTTATGTATCAATGTAATGCTTGTTGGGTATGGAATTGAATTGAAATGTTTCAGGCAAACATGTTATTCTGCGCATCTGAATCATGGTATTTTATAAAGATATGATCTAGCTTTAAATATGAATGCTTGATGATTAAGCTGAAGATATTTGGTAAGATGATAATCTTGGTATAAATGTATAAGTGGTACTATAATAAACAAGGTAAAATGAGTATGAGAGACACATGTATGATGATATACAAATGCTATGTTTGTGGTTTAATTGAGGATGTTTAATCATTAAATGAATACCATGTTATATGCTTTTGATTTTGTATAAGTGTGTAAGAGATCAAGGTTGACCAAAACTTGGAAAATAGCCTAAGTATATTCCACACAGGCAGAGACACGACCATGTGTCTCAGCCGTGTATGGAACACGACTTTAGGACACGGGCGTGTGGAGCCTTAAAGCATGAAATTTCCAAGATTTTTTTAAGTTCTCGGTTTAGTCCCAAACCCTTTCTAAAGTATGTTTTGGGCTCTGTAGACTCAAATAAGGGACTACGTGTAAGAGAATGAACGCTTTGAAATATGAATAAAATTTTATGGCTCGTATTTTAGTTTAATGTTTGTATGTTTGTCTGGTAACGCCTCGTACCTTAGCCCGGCCTCGGATACGGGTAAGGGGTGTTACAATTATTTTTCAGAGTTTGTGGGAAGATCCGAATCATTCCTGAATGGTTTTAGACGGATGGAACCTCGTAGGCCTTTGTTATGAAGTTCTTAATAAAGAATCAGAAAAGTTTTAAATTTGACTAAATTTTGATGGCTAAAAAAAACGTGTGTTTGTATGTGACCGAGTTAGGTAACACCTCATATTCTGTCCTGGCGTAGGGTACGGGTGTGGGGTGTTATAATACATGTACAGATGGACTGAATTTTATTAAATTCCATTCATCAAAGCTACCAATTTTCAAGCTTGGAAAATTAGCAAACTTGCGACAAATTTTTTGATGGGGTCCAAGCATTTCTAGGTTGAGATGTCTTAATGGCGTTCAAAGATCTATCTCATATCTTTGAACCGTTTTAATTAAGACTGCATGAGTAGAATTTCTAGATGTGATTATGACGGGAATTATGAGTTTCAGGCTTTGAATTCGAATTTAAATCATATCGGGTTCGTGTTTTGGGCTTAATTGTTATTATATATGAGCTCAATATTGTATTTATTAGCTCCTATTATTTTATTATTTTATTATTCTGAATTTTTAATGATGATTAAGTAGTTTAAGTTAATTGGGAGTTTTATGTCAATAAGAAAGTTTACTTTAAAACTACTTTTTATTTAGATTAATTAGTGTTCTAGTATACTTAAGAGTTTTGTTTAGATTTATTTAGCTAGTCTATATGTAGGCCTTTACATTGTATACAAATGAGACAATTCATTATTATTCAACTTCTCTTTTGAGTTAATAAATTCTCTTTGAGTTTTTTTTTCAAAAATTTCTCGAGTTTTTTTTAGAAGAGTTTTAAGAATCTTTTTAGATTGTAGGGATCATCTCCAAACTTTTTCTTACCAAGTTTTCTATCTTGGAGGGGAAATTAGAGTCGCTTGAAAGGGGTTATGGATTCTTCGTATTTCCAAGACTTGTCACACCGTCCATCCACCTAGAGAGTGGCGACTTCACTGTACCAAGGTTCAAGTAAATTGCAAGTTAAGTGGGTTGGGTTCTTACAACTACGGTTCCTTATACTGCAACTACTTTAGGTCAAAGTTCCACTGAAATTTGATCCTATTCAAGACGATCCTATCAAACACACGAATTTTCCAACTATTGAGTATGGGTCTCGTTAATACATTTATGAGGTTTTATTCAGATCTGAGAAATCGCATCATTTTAGTATCAGAGCTTAGCATGTTGAATTAGGTTTGTATCTATCTTATCATTTCTGTTTAAAAAAATAGAAAAAAAGAGAAAAAAAGAGAAAAAGCAAAAGAATGAGTAGAGACTCAAAAAAGTGTCTGGAAACCCTTCAACAGAAATTTTGCTCGATTCATGTCTTTGGTTCTATATTCTACATTCTAGTAAATTTTAACAACAGTAAAATTTTTCTGACCCGAAAACTTTCTTTTTACCTATATCCCCGAAATACCCTTTATACACTGTTTTAAGCCTTTTGAACCATATTCTACCTTTTTACATTACAGCATTTTGATTTTGTGATTTGTGTTACCCTTTTAAAAATCCTAACGTTGTTTCTTCTTCCAAGTACCCATGGGAAAACACGGAACCAATTTCGAACAACAAAATCTAAGAGATATGAAAGAGTTCTCTTATTTCTTTCAAGAACCCCACGAGAGAAATTACGAGTGGAAAAACGCACGAGTGTGGTAAGCTTAATTAGAGTGGAAAAAGCCAAATATAAAGAGTGAAATAATAGTAGAGTTTTATAATGATAATCCGAATGTAAACATATGAGGGAGTGTTTTGTGAAGTCCAAAAGTTTTCTAATTATCTTTGTTTTGTAGTAAAATGGCACAAGAATTTTTTTTGTGGTAAGAAGGGCTTTAAGCATGCAAGTTAAAAGTGATGAGTGGCAGCTAGATTTTCCATACAAGTGCCTTGTTCGTGACAAAGTGTGTAGTTTACTCATCGATGGTGGAAGTTGTACAAGTGTTGCAAGTACCACTCTTGTAGAAAAATTGAACTTACCGACCATGAAACACCTGAGGCCTTCGAAGTTGCAATGGTTGAATGAATGTGGAGAAGTAAAGGTCCATAAACAAGTTTTGGTCACAATCTCCATTGGAAGATGTCAAGATGAAATCTTGTGCAATGTAATGCAAGCTAGCCATATTCTTTTAGGTTGTCCATGGCAATACAATCAAAGAGCCCTGCATGATGGCATCCTAAATTGATATAGCTTCACGTTCAATCAGAAAACTATCACCTTTGTTCTATTTACTCTAAAGAAAATTTGTGAGGATTAACAAAAATTGAGAGAAGCAAGTGAGAGAGAGAATAAAATAACAAGTGAAGAAAAAAAATAAACAAAAGAGTCGGAGAGAAAATATTAGAGAAGGCCAAAAAGAAAATAGGCCAAGAGAAATGAAAAAAGAAAAGAAAATCAAGAGGAAAATAATAATTTCTTTACGAGAGGAAGTGAGGTTAAAATAGCCTTGTCCATGAATCAGCCTTTGTTTGTACTTCTGTACAAACAAGCATGTTTTAGTTCTGATGAAATTGACAATTTTGTTTTGAATGTTATCACTTCTCTTTTGCAGGATTTTGAGGACATTTTTCCCGAAGACATTTTTGATGGATTGCCACTATTGAGAGGGATAGAGCACCAAATTGACTTCGTTCTAGGAGCCACTATACCTAATCATCCTGCTTATTTATGCAATCCAGAAGAAAAAAAAGAACTTCAAAAACAAATTGCCAAACTCATGAAAGTGGGTAATATTCAAGAAAGTTTAAGCCTATCTGCTGTTTTGGTTTTACTTGTTCCAAAGAAAGATAGAACGTGGCGAATGTGTATCGATTACCAGGCTATCAACCTAATACCATTAAGTATCGGCATCCAATTTCTTGATTAGATGACTTACTCAATGTTTTGAATAGATCGAGTGTGTTCACTAAGATTGATCTCAAAAGCAGATATCATCATATTCGTATGTGTGAGGGAGATGAATGGAAGACGACGTTTAAGACAAAGCACTGGTTATACAAATGATTAGTCATTCCCTTTGGGTTGACTAATGTACCAAGTACATTTATGTGACTCATGAATCATGTTTTTTATTTTGATGTTTTATATTTTGATGATATTCTCATTTGTAGTAAAAGTCTTGATGATCATGCTAACCATTTGAAACAAGTTTTGGAGGTACTACAACAAGAGAAGCTTTATGCTAACCTTAAAAATGTGTTTGTTTTGCACGAATAAGGTTATATTCTTAGGTTTTGTCATGAACTCTAATAGTGTTGAAGTTGATGAGGAGAAGGTAAAGGCAATACAAGAGTGGCCTCGACCTACAAGCATAAGTAATGTGAGAAGTTTTCATGGGTTAGCTAGTTTTTGTCGTAGGTTTGTAAAGGATTTTAACATATTGACTGCTCCCTTAATTGAAATTATATATAAAAAAAGGAAGTTGGGTTCAAATGGGGAGAAGAACAAGAAAAAGCTTTCCACTTGATCAAAGAAAGACTTACAAACACACCTGTTCTTATTCTTCCCAATTTCACAACAGCTTTTGAAATCAAATATGATGCCTCAAGAATAGCTATTGGATTGTGCTAATGCAAGAGGGTCGTCCCATAGCCTATTTTAGAGAAAAACTAAGTGGGGCCACTTTGAACTATCCCACTTATGACAAAGAGTTCTATACCATAGTTTGAACGTTGGAAACATGGCAACACTACTTATGACCGAAGTAGTTCGTGATCCATACCAATCATGAATCATTAAAGCATTTAAAAAGCTATCAAAAGCTCAACAAGTGGCATGCCACATGGGTAGAGTTTATAGAAACTTTTCCTTATGTCATATACACTATAAACAAGGTAAAGATAATATTGTTGTTGATGCCTTGTCACGAAGGTAATGTGATTCAGGTCACATCATATTATGGTGCAATTTGAAAATGTTTATATTGGCCGAAACGAGAGGGGCCTAAGTGCAAAATGAAGCTTATCAGTCAAATTGGGCCGAGCCCAATGTCTATGATGGTTAATTAGGTTCAAGTGTGGACGAATTTAGTGATGGGTTTGATTAATCATGGGACAATTTAAAAGACTTTAATTAAGTTTTAATTTAGTTTATATTTGCATCTTTATTAATGTCTTGCATAATTTATTTGCATATTTAAATTTTGATTTGCATTATGTGTTTTGCATTTAATTAAGTCATGCATTAAAGCATCTTACATGTTAATAAAGTTTGTGTTTTAATTATGACATGCATTATGTAACTCCTTTGTTCATTTAGTATGCATCTTAATTAAACCATGCATTTAAGCATTTTATTTGTTACTTATGTTTAAGCATGAATTAGTTTCATAAATGTGTGAAGTGTGTCATTTATTTTGGCTGTTAGTTTTTAATGCATAAGTTATAGTGTGTTTATTTTCATTATAAATAGGGTGTTTTAAGTTGAAAAATAATTTGAATAGATTTCAAATGTTTAAATAATCATTTATTCTTATTTAGGTGACTATTCAATGGACCAAGGAAGGCTCTTCAAATTCTGTTTGATTTTTGGTGCACTCAGAGCTTATTCATAGTGCCAATTAAAAGGAAGAAAACACAAGCATTAAGGCATTCAGTTTAGGGGAAAATGAAAGTGCCATAACTAGCACAATAAAGGAGTATTAAGCATTCATGAAGAAGATGCCTTTTATGTAACACCCTTACCTGTATTTGACGCCTGAATAGGGTACGAGGTATTACCGAACTTAATCACAATCAAACATACAAAACCGAGCCATAAAATTTCACTCCAATTTACAATCGTTCAAACATATGCTTAAATCCCTTATAAAGGCCTACGAGGCCAAAAACATACATCGGGAAAGATTCGGGACTAAATCGGGAACTTTCAAAACATTTACAACACTTAAAATAATTTTCATGATTTGGAGAGCCACACGCCCGTGTGGATAGGCCGTGTTGTCTCACACGCCCGTGTCCCTTGCTCGTGGAGCTCTCTATTTATGACATCATGCACAAAATGTAGTCACACGGCCAAGGCACACACCCGTGTGTTTAGGCCATGTGGACGATTAAAATTCATAATTTTTCACAAAATAAGTGTAGACTTCACACGGCCTGGGACACTCCTATGCCTCATGGTCGTGTCCTTCACACGGCTGAGACACACAACCATGTCTCTGCTCGTGTGTTTACTATTGGGCATTCTATTCTGCATTAATTGGGGTACAGAGGAGACACGACTGGATCACACGCTCATGGGGCAGTCCGTGTGTCACACATGGCCTAGACACATGCCGGTGTGTCTAATCGTGTGTCACACACGGCCTAGACACATGTCGACGTGTCTAACAGTGTGTCACACATGGCCTAGACACATGCCGGTGTGTCTAACCATGTGGACAAATTCTAGGCTATTTTCCAAGCCATACGTCACCCTTTAACACTCACATGCTTAAACCTATTCATGGCATGCAACATGACACATTTGGTTACTCAAACATTTACATTTATGGTTAAATTATATCTTGATTAACACCTTACCCACTTTCATATTATTCATTTATGCTATGGATATGATCATCCTATCGATCGTAAACTACCTATCAAACACATATACCATTCACCACACTCATCATTCACAACCACATCAAGCATAAACACATTTGCATGCATGCATAATTAATTAGGGTTACAACCCAAGAGTTAATATGGGCCATCTCTCATGGCCATATACAAAATAATTGTAACACCACCATAAACCAATACATTTGGCTAACCAATATGACACACAACAAAATAACCAAGTTTCCTATGCATGCTATACTCAAAATAATGGGACTAACTATACCCAAAAGATCCAACTGATAGTGTGAGTGAGCCTTCGACGTCCTTTGATCCCTGAGCTAGCTTGGCGATACAATAAGGAAATGGAAAAGAGAGGGAGTAAGCATAAAGCTTAGTAAGCTTGCATGTAATTAATAAGCAATAAGAATATGCATTTTCATACACATACATAACACAATCTAAATCATTTCATCCTCATTGATCATTATAGTCTGATGCGAACCCGGTCGAATCATGTTACGACCCAAGTTGTCGACACCGAGATTGGGCTAAACTCGAGGGGCCTAAGTGTAAAATGAAGTTTTTAATTTCAGTTTGTTAATTTGGTTGCTAGAAATTAAGGACTTTGATTCATTTATTTTAGTTACTTTAGTTATTTTAGTTTGTGCCTTTAATTATGTTATAGTTTGAACATCATTAGTATGAGTCTTTAATTATGTCATAGTTTGAACATCATTAATATGTGTTCTGCATTTAATAAAGCCATGCATTATGTAACTCTCATGTAAGTTAAGTTTGCATCATAAATTATGACATGCACTATGTTAGTTAAAGTTTGAATCATTAAATTAAGTCATGCATTAACTCATTTGTTCAATTAGTTTTCATCTTAAACCATGCATTTAAGCATCTTAGTTGTTAATATGTTTCAGTTTGTTTATATAAATATATTATTTAATTTGGCTGTTACTTTTTACTACATAAATTAAAGTGTGTTTATTTTTCATTTTAAATAAGGTGATTTGAGCTGCTTGTTCATTAATAAATTTGTGTATGAGGGTTTATAGTGTGCTAATTCTTATGAGTGTCTTTAATACTTAATTATCTACCTTGTAGGTGACTGTTCATAAGGCTAATTGGATCTTCAAGATTTGGGAATTTTTCAAGCCTTCAAAGCTCATTATGGTGGTTGTTCAAATGGACCAGGAGTGACTCTTCAAGTCTGATTAGTTTCATGAACTCAAAGATAGTTATGGTGCCAATTAATGAGATGAATGCACAAGTCTTGTGACATTCAGTTTAAGGGAGATGAAGAGACACCAAACAACACATTAATGGTTCATTAAATCAATTATAAAGTGAAGAGACATGCCCTTTCATCTACACCAGAATCAAGTTAAGAGACATGACTATTGGCTTCCCTACATGACTAAAAAACAAAATTAAAGCTTGTAAAAACCTTAGTTAATTGCTGAAGGTGAAAGGTCACAAATAGGCATTTGAATAGTCATAATAGTAGCTATAAATAGATTGTAAGAAGACATTATTTTGGTTAGAAGACTTTTGATCCTTTGATTATAACATTTTGTGAGTTTTTTAACTCTCCTATTTCGTTTTAGACTCAGCTTGACTTATCTAGCTTGCTAGTGGAGTCATTCTGTTTCTTTTGAACTTATCACTCTTCATCAAGTGTGCCATTCACCCTTATACTAATTGGTTCATATCTCCATATAGATAGTGGGTCACGGTTTATCTATCTTTCTATCCACCTTTAAGTGTCCTATAAGATTTGGGTTAGTACACTATTTTAGTACTAGTTCTTTCTTAACCTTAAAGCCATTCGAACCGTCTACATTACCATTTTTCAAACCACTCGAGTTCTTTTGTTAAACCAAATCATATCCCTTAATTATTTGAAACTATCACATACCCCTTTTGTTTAAAGCCTTACTTAGCCGAATTCAACCAATACTCTGTTCAAGAACGATACTTCTCCATTTAAACAATCGGGCAACAAACGACTCAAATCATCACCGAAGCGAGTTCGTGTCATTTGGTATCAGAGCTAGCTAAAATCGAGGAGTACGGACGTTCGTGAAGTTGCCGGGGTAAGTATTTAAAAAAATTCAAAAAAAATTGTAACACCCCAAACCCGGCTTGGAAGTTCGGCTCGAATCTGGCGTGTCACATTGAAGTGTTTTTCAAAAACCATGGTTCCATTAAAAACCTTTCTTAATAATTAAAAACTTATACTCTTTTTAAACCTTGTTAGAAAACCTCAGCTGAATAACATTCTTAACAACTTTCTAAAAACCTTGGCAGTTTCGGAAGCTTAATTTAAAACCAATTGCGGATACGTGATGTTTTGAACAACAGTAGTTGCTTTGGAAAACTGTGTTCTAATACTAGCAATTATAACAACAATAAATAAAATTCCAAATTTGAAATCCAGAAAATTACAATGGCTTTACTACAACCCACATAAAAGCATTTAAAAGTAATAATCAAAACTATAACATAAACAGTGCGTGTGGCTTCCTCCAAGCCCCTCGCAGCTCCGATCCGTATAAGGCTGGAAATTACCTGAAAGGTTAATAAACGGAGTGAGTTTACAAAAACTCAGTGTGAGATCCCCTACTGTATAAAAGGAACAGTCAGTCATATAAAAGAATTAAAAGTCTAGCCCCAGGCCTACTTACAGTTTCAGTATCAATTGGGCCTTAGCCTATTATAACAGACAGTACCAGATAGGCTTTAGCCCATTACAGAATAAGAAGCATTATCAGAACTAGAATCAAAATGAGAATCAGAATCAAACCACAGAATCAAATTCAGAATGAAGCCCATAGGCCCATAACAGATACAGAACAGATATTTCATATATGCAGAAAACCCAACCCATGTCTAGCCGTATACACCCCCGTACCAACCTTACACCATGTGGGGAGACAACTCGACCCACCCATCCGCTACACGCCACAGAATTTGTAGCATGGCTGCCAGAACTGATATTGTGACAGAGTCACTAGATACAGATATTGTGGCAGAGCCACCAGAATCAGATAATGTGGCAAAGCCACTTAACAGAATAAGTGGTACAAAGCCATCGATAACGTGTCTATAATCGGCACGAAGCCCACAATAACGGTACACAGCCTTCGATAACATGATCGGCACTCAGCCATTGATAACGGGTCTATAATCGGCACGAAGCCTATAATATCGATACGAATCCCACAATAATGGCACATAGCCTTCTGTAACATGATCGGCACTCATCCATTGATAACGGGTTTATAATCAGCACGAAGCCTACAATAACGGCACACAGCCTTCGGTAACATGATCGGCACTCAGCCATCGATCGATCAACAGATATTGTGACAAAGTCACCAGATACAGATATTGTGGCAGAGCCACCAGAACAGATATTTGTGGCATAGTCACCAGAACGCTTCCTCCATCAATATAACCCATATCCCATGTAACAGATATACATGTCATGGCAAACAACATACAGAATCAGAATATCATGCCCATATTTGAATCAAACAATCACAGTCAAGTCATTCATATCACCAACATATATTCACCATCAAATCTGTCAACCACACAGTCCAAGTCAGTCACTTGCCCACAAGGGCAAAACAGTCATTTAACACCCTAGGGGCAAAATGGTAATTTTACCCCACAAGGGTATCTCGGTAATTCTACCCTACAAGGGTATTTCAGTAATTCTACCCTATAGGGGTATTTCGGTAATCTACCTTACAGGGGTATTTCAGTAATTCTACCCTATAGGGGTATTTCGGTAATTCTACCTTACAGAGGTATTTTAGTAGTTCTACCCTACAGGGGTATTTCGGTAATTCTACCTTACAGGGGTATTTTAATAATTCTACCCTACAGGGGTATTTCGGTATTTCTACCCTACAAGGGTATTTCGGTAATTCTACCCTACAAGTGTATTTCGGTAATTCTACCCTATAGTGGTATTTTAGTAATCTACCCTACAAGGGTATTTCAATAATTTTACAAATCGAGGGTATTTCAATAATTTTGCAAATTGAGGGTATTTCGGTAATTTTACAAATTGAGGGTATTTCAGTAATTTTACAATCGTCGGTATTTCAATAATTTTATAAACTGGGGGTACTTTGGTAATTTTACAACTGGGGGTATTTCAGTAATTTTAGGAAACTAAAGTATTCTAAACAGGGATAACAATACGAATAGGCCTAAAGCCCTCCTCGGCCCAAATGGGCCCACACACTCGTGTGGCCCTTTTAGCCCAAATCTAGCCACAGATAAGAGATTCACCTAGCCTAGTCAAATATTTACTACACAATCAAACAACTTATCCAATTGGGCCCGTAGGCCCATTAGGCCCACATGGCCCCTTTCGGCCCATCGCGGCCCGAAGTAGTCATCCTATAGCTAGAGTAGTGAGAAATACACACCTGATAGGAGACTGGAGTTAATTCGCGCTTCGAGCACTCTTAGCCGACGCCCAACCCAAACGAGCACGCCATAAAGCAAAAGGGATCAGCCAAGAAAGGTACCTTTACTCTCCTCATGGTTCTCTCTATTTAAAGCCAGCTTCGCATCCACTCTTAGGTTAGCTTCCCGATGTGGGATCCCTCCATCATCAGAGTTTAAATTCAACACCAACTCTTGCCGCCCCTTGTTAGCAAAATAAATGCTCTTTGATTGCCATGAGTTTCGAACCCTGGACCTCCTTGCCAACTCTATGACGCCACCTTCCTGCCTCTTATGTGGCGCTACTTTGCCACTAGACCACAAGGCTTTTTGTGGCACAATTTCCCCACCAATATTCTTAAGGCCTACCTACTACACCCAGGGTTTGATTCACCTTAAACCAAAATTTTTGCTAGAGTCCAGATTTGAACCCAAGACTTCTCCAACACTTCTCAGTACACTTAACCACTAAAACAAGCCTTCATCAACGAAATTTACATGCACAAAAAAATATTATAAGCTGCCTTCAACCGCTCCCATGCTCAAGGCCCAAAACTTCTAGGCCCAAATTCGGGGTGTTACAAAAATATTCGTGAATTGATTGTACAAGTGTTGAATGTATTTGTATTGAAAAAAAACACAAAAGAGTTATGAAATTGAAAAAAATTTAGAAATAAAAAAAAGTGCTTGAAAAGTGTTCATAAGTTACCCAATCTTCAAAACTATTTCTCCATCAAATTCAAACCCAAATGCCACTTTTTATTTTCTTTCAGCCTACCAAAACTAATACCATCAACCATCACAACCTTTTTGAAGCCGACCCTTAGGCTTGCTTATAAGTATAATCGAGTCTTCTACGAACTTCGAGAGGCAATGGACTTTTCCAAGTACTTGAGCATGTCAATGACAACACACTTATAAATTAGACCTTCTCAGGGAATACAATGTGAACGCAAACTTTAATATGTATGATCTATCTCTTTTTTATGTAGATTCAGATTTGAGGACAAATCCTTTTGAAAGGGGGGGAATGATGTGATTTCGAGCACCAACACAAAGCCAAATTGTAACATCCTGAAATAAGGCCTAGTCAGAATAGTGGTTTTGGGACCACAAATCCGACAGTAAAATATTTGTTTTATGATTATTATGAATTATAGGATATGAAAATAAGCATGTGTTAAAGTTTCATGAAGAAATTCTAAGTATAATGTGTCCAATTGGAAATTAGGGACCAAATTGAATAAATTGCAAAACTTGAGTTCTAGAAGCAATTTGCATGAATTTGCTTTGAATTATAAATTAGAAGGTCTTAAATAGTAATTTGCCCAATTTCTAAGTTTTTGGACAAAAATGGGCATGCATAGATAAATTTGGAAGTTTTGTAAGGAAGGGTATTTTGGTCATTTGGTAATAAACTTAATAAAAAGGGAATAAGAAAGCCAAAATCAACCATATTCTTCCCCATAACTGCCGAAATTCCTAGAGCTCCATAAGATAGGGTTTTCAACATTTCAAGCTCAATAGTAAGTGCTCCTTAGCCCCATTTTTAATGCTCTTTGTAATTTTGAGATCCTCGTGACATGCTCTATCCATTTCTACCGATATCTCAAGCTAGGGTTCATGTTTGGAAATTTACCCATGCTTGAGATGCTTGTGTTTTGATGATTTATGGAGGAATATGAGAGTTTAAAGGATGGTAAACAACTTTTACTGGTTAGGTTTTCATGAAAATGGCTTAAAGGGACCATTTTGTGAAAAGGTATAAAATATGTGGTAGAAATGTGAAATAGAGGAAATTATAAGCTAGTATGGGTTTAAGATACATTCGGCTAGCATGGGTAACCAAGAAATTTCATGCATTCCATTATACGAGCCTAGGGACTAATTTGTAAAAATATGAAATATTGGGGGCAAAATGGTCATTTTGCTCGGGGGTAAAATTTAGGTATGAAATGAATAGTATGAGGTATTAATAATTTATTTATAGTATGAGGTATTAATAATTTATTTTTACTGATATAGACTCCGAGGAACGAATTCCGGAGGTCGACCGTGGAAAATGAAAGGTTTTGGAAAAACCGAAATACGAAATCGAAGCAATTACAAAGTAAGTTCGTGTAACTCGAAAAAAACTTTAAATATACTTGAAACTGCATATTCTTAAATGTATGTTAATTTAGATATTGATTGCATGACAATCCATGAAATGTGGTAGTGTAAAATAAAAAAATAAAAAAAGAAGATGACAACTATCCCGGTTGAATGAAAAAGGGAGATTCGATGGGTAAATTCTTGTTTACATGATATGAGATCTTGCACGTGCTGCAAAAAGAGATTTAGCCTGGACGGGTAATCTGACGATCTCATTATAGTAAGGATCCAACCTAGACAGGTGTTCCTTAAGTGATCGAACCTCCCGATGATTATATATGCATTATGTATTTAGCCCAGATGGGTAACACGATTAAGGACTGAAATTATCCTAGACGGGCATTTCAGAGCTGAACGTTTTGGAGTAATTGTCGTTGTAAGGGATTTAGCCTAGAATGGTAATCCCGATAATACTCCTTGAATTTATGTTATAAGGGATTTAACCTGGACTGGTAGTCCCGCCGTAAGAGTGAGGTTCATGGGAGTGTATATTTAAAATGGTCACTAGCAAGACTTGATGGTAAAAGAAATTCCCATCGAGATTTTCGAGAAATTTAGCGGGACTGTAGTAAGTCATGAGAATGGAAATGTGTGAGTTGATGAGCTCACCAAGATTAATGCTATATTGCTTGAGAGGAAACTAACTTGATGATTGAGTGTATGTGATAGGGAATTTATACTATGCATGTTTGGATGAGTATCTTTTATGGTTGTATGCAAAAATAACCGGTAAGTTTAACTTCCTGTTATCCGAACTTACTAGGCATGTTAATGCTTACCCCCTTTCTTTTCCCTGTCTTATAGAGCTCGTGGACTCGTGAAGATTGGAAGACGATTGGAAGACGATTGGAGTATTGTCAACACTATCAGCTTATCTTGCTTTGGTATATAGATTCTTTTACGTTGTTACAATGGCATGTATAGGTTTTTGGTTATTTTGTTATATGTGTCATTGATTAACCAATGTAAGGGTTTGAATGATATACTTATTCCTTTTGTATATGGCCATAAGACATGGCTCATTTTGATGTAGGTTGTAACCTACTACTTGTGCATGTTGGTCTTTAAATGTTCATGAGATAGTTAAATGTGGTATATCATGAATGGACATAGGGAATGTGGCCAAATCACTCGGAGATGGCTAGGTCATTATTGGCAATGAGTTATAAAATGTGCCAAGTCTAAATGTGTTTGATGATATGGTAATCCTTAATACAAAGAGGATAATCTAGCATGTATAAAACCAATGAGATAAGGTTAACATGAAATAGACCATTGAAGGTAGTCATTGGGCATATTTAGGTTGTTAAATACCATAGAAGTTCATAGATGTGAGTGGATGTTGAGGGTGTCTATTGGCTTGGATTGTAACCTCCAAAAAGGTCCACACGGGTAGACACACGGACGTGTGTCTAGGCCGTGTGTGACACACGGTCAGTTTCATGGGTGTGTGGTACGGTTGTGTGTCCCTTGCACCTAAAATTTTTAGGTCAATATGCATGGTAGTAAACACATGGGCAGAAACACGGCCATGTGTCTCAACCGTGTAGTGGACATGGCCTAAGCACACGGGTGTATGCCTCAAAATGAAGGATGATGTCATAAACAAAATGTTTGGGTTTTTGGACACGGGGCGTGTCTAGGCCGTGTGAGGGACACTGGCCGGGGACATGGGCGTGTGCTTGGCTGTGTGAAAACCCCTGTAGGTTCGAAATGAAAAAAAATTCAAATAATTCAACACGGGCGAGGGACATGGGCGTGACCCTAAGCACACGAGCGTGTGCTTTGCCTCCACATGGGCGTGTGAAGCATAACCCTAGGAATTTTACTAAAATTTTTGATTTTAATGTATGTTTTGGACATAGTAGTCCAACATAGGGACACTATGATGTTGTTTGATCAGTTTTAAATTAGGATGAAATTTTATAATCCGTATTTTTTCTAAATGTCTGAGTATGTGTCCGGTAACGCTTCGTATTTTGTCCCAATCTCGAGTACAGATTAGAGGTGTTACATAAATTCTGGTAGGTTGATGAATGATTTTAATGGGCCAAATCATCAAGTCCAACTATGCACGAAACGTCCAAAGCATTACCTGATCCTTTGCAAATGCCAATTGGGCCAATTACAAGGGCCCAAGCCAAGCAGGGTGAAGTGGCTAACAAAGACTACCATGGCGACAACAAAGAAGCTTTCATCTCTTTTCCTTCTATTGTCCCTTATTGTTTCATCTTTATAGACAAAGCACAAGATTTGATAAGTATGACAGTAGCTGCAAAGAAATATTTAAAGGATGGAATTGCACTTTATAGACAAAGTCTTAGAAACTCAATTAAACTTAATCTCTATTTTTTGAGCTTTATTATTTAAAAGTGATATGATCTTTGCATTATCTTCATATGAAACTTTTAAATATATAGTAGTTTAAAAATTATAAAAAATTACCAAATAACATTAATATTATTAAATAAAATATATTAAAATATTTTGCTTAGAATGGAAGCATTACGTTTCAAATAACATTAATGGTAATAATCATTTACCATTACTTTCAAAATTATTTTTTAAAATAATCATTTACGTTTCAAATTCAAATTTTAAAATATATTAATAATTTTCATTATTTATTTTATTTTATTTAATTATAGATAATTAAAAATTTTAGAAAACGAAAAAATGGTTGGGCCACTTGTCTCTAACTTATATTATATATGATTGGTCCACCACCGCAGTTCTCATAATCTCCCAATGCGGCCATTGCCTTTTTTTGTTTGAAAAAAAAAATAACAGTGAATATATATAAATAACAAAACCCGCACCGCTTTAAAAGGTATTGCTTTTCTTCTCCAGCAATTCACCGTCCTTAATATATATAAGAAAAAAGAACCCCACAGATAAGAAAACCTAATATCCCAAAGCCCAAATCAAAGCCAACACCTTTCGAGTAGAATCCCATCAAATTTCTCATCAACCAAACAGAAATCTCATCCCCCTACAACCCCACTTCTCTTTCCAAATTAGATAGAAAGAAGGTGAGGGATTAACATTGATAGAGGTAGAAAGAGAGTTCTTCTTTGATCTTGCGAAGGATGTCTGCGGCAGTGTGCGGGAGCAAGAGATCTTTCTTCGAGGATATCCCGTCATCGCCATCGGCTTCTGTCTCTAAGAAGCTCCGGCGCTGCTCGCCTTCGTCTCCTTCTTCTGTTCGTTTTGCTCCGCCGCCTTCTCTCCTTGATCACCTCCAAGCTCTCTTCCCTCATATGGACCCCGAGGTATATGGATTATTTTTTATTTATTTATATTCCTAGATTACGTTAATTTGATGCAGAAATGTAAGTTTATTTGATATTACCAATTGCTTCTAGTTATTCTCTATTATATTTAATAACAAAGCTGTAATGTTTCTAGATTCCTTTCTTTGGTTATTCTGCTTGGACGCTGAGATTTGAAAGTAGGGATAAAAGAACGATATTTTAAACCTATGTTGGGTTGCATATCCATTTGATTCATTGGATTTATCCTGCAAGCAAAATGCATATTGTAATTATTTTTTATGTTGGGTGAAGCGCTTAAACTTTTAGCGTAAAATTCATTTAAAAGAAGTTGATATCGCGGTAAAGTCTAACAAGTGCAATTGTGTGGATTGAAGCCAGGAATGCGGCCAGCCCAACCAGTTTTGTGAATGTACAAAAACTTGTGTATATGAGATTTGCTTGTTTTAGTTGGTTGAGTTCTAAAAGTTTCCAAAACGTTAAATCAGTTTGTGAATTTACAAAGTATTTGTGTTGAGTATATAAGACTGCTTGTTTTAGTTGGTTAAGGTTTATCTTTTTGTCTTCTAAACTCGAGGCTTAGCTTTTAAAGTGTTTGCTTCTACTAATCTGTTGCTGAGCAAGAGATTATGGTTGGTTGTTGAATTGTGGTCCATTTGTTTCTTCTATGAACATTTAACAATTTATTCCTTTCAGCTTCTGGAGAGAGCACTACTTGAATGTGGCAACAATATAGACACTGCTATCAAGAGGCTTCAGGAACTTCACTTAGGAGCTGCAGATGCTACAGGGGAAAAGATGGGTCCTGTTGAGGAACTGGGTACAACTGCTGAGCAGGGTATCCCTCTTTCTTGCGATTTTGATTTTTTTGTAATTTAGCATCGCTATTATAGTTTACAATCAATCTGTATTTTGTTTAGTTGTTATTTTTTCTATCAAGAGTTTTACTTGGCTTCTAATGTATTTTTGATAGATGGTTGATCATGCAGAACTGTTTCTATGACAAACCGACAGAGTTTTAGTGTCAATCAACGTATTGCATTTAGTTGTTGCTATTCAACTCTAGCCTGTGTTGTTAGTCCTTAAAATAGTTATATGACTAATGGTTAAATCTAAGTACTGAGTTACACGGGAGTAAAACATATAGGGCTTCTAAGAGTCTGTAAACTGTAAGATTTGCAATTAGTTAGAAGATTCCTTTCACCACTAGTTCCTTGTTCTTCTTTCAGTACTTGTACAAATCAGTAAAAATTGATTTTTGAAAGAGAGAAAGAAGTGATAAATTTCTTTTAGATTTTAGTCCTGTTCAATATCCTAGTCCTTAGCTATATGCGCCCAAAGATATATTGTGGTTAATCAATTTCAATAGAAAATTTTCTGTAGAACAATTTATATATTTAACTTTTAACAAATTGTAGCCTGCTGCCACCAAAGTAATCATTTTATATTTAATTGTTGTGCTATGTGTAATGGGGCATCTGCTTTAAGATGGGTAGTTCTTACTCCTTAAGGCAAGGGAAACTCATGTATGTAGTCGAAATTGCAGGTACAGTAACCAACAATGGAGAAGCTGCTGATACTACTGCTCAGATTCCATCGGCCCCTGAAACTCTGCCTGTTGATGGTGCAGAATGGGTGGACTTGTTTGTGGGGGAGATGATGGGTGCTTCAAGTGTGGATGATGCCAAAGCCCGTGCCTCTAAACTGCTGGAGGTTCTGGAGAAGTCCATTAGTGAAAACATTGCTAAGGAGGCAGCACAAAGTTTTCATAAGGTATGTATCTCTTAACTCCTCTAGGTCCTGTAGAAAGCTGCTTTCGGGTATATGATGGGCACTCATGTCATGGGACGAACCAGGTTTGGGCTGAGACTAGGCATGTGGTCTCAAGAACAAGTTCACTTGCCCAGCCCTAATTTCTAGTCTCAAATCATGCCCAACCCTGGCCCTGTACAAAAACACAAAACCAAGGCCCATAACAATTTTCCCAAGCAGAAAATAAACTGGTAACTGAACTGAAATCTGGAAATAAAGCAAAGTCTTATATAAACTAAAGTTTTCATCTCTAAATATTTCTACGGAGGGGGTTAAAAGTTGGTTATTGTGGAAGTTGGGAGACAAAGCCAAGAGTATAAAACCGGTCTAGGGGATGACTGAACTAAGTTACTTTCGTATTTGATTCCGAGTTAAAGTGTCTTAGTGATTTTGAGACGTGAAATCAAAGACAATGGTTTGAAGTATGGTTTCAGAACTGGAAGTTGGAAGTTTGATGCGAGGAGCTGTGCTGTTGAGGTTTGAAGCAGATGATATGATAGATATTGATTCCAGAATTCCCAATTTCAAATACTATAAGGACACTGTTGTTTTGGCTTTTTGGGTGTGCAGTTGCAAAATTTGATAGTTGTGTCGAATTTTGGCTTTTGGTTTTCGACATATCTGTGAAATTGAACATGGGTTTCAATATTTATGTTATCTGTTGTGTTGCTTAATAGTTGGTAAACATCACCTTGTTGATTTGATTGTAATTTGTTGTTAGGAGAATATGATGTTGAAGGAACAGATTCAAGTGTTGATTCAAGAAAACACGGTTCTAAAACGTGCTGTGGCTATCCAGCATGAACGCCAAAAGGAGTACCAGGACAAAAACAATGAGTTGGAACACTTGAAGCAGCTGGTTTCTCAGTATCAGGATCAGTTGCGGACTCTAGAGGTGAGAAATCACAATCATTTTACAGCTTGATTTTCTATCTCCAAAAAAAATGTTGTAAATGATGATGGTGAACATTAATGATTTTTGAGATAGTAAGAAAAAAAAAAACAGAAGCATAAATTTGTCATAATATTAACTATTAACGGCGAATCTATCATGTGTTTTTGCAGGTAAATAACTATGCCTTAACGATGCATTTGAGGCAGGCACAGCAAAGCAATTCCATCCCTGGGCGTTTCCACCCAGATATTTTCTAGAAGTAAAGATGCAACCAAGTAAACATGGAAGCATAGCGATGGAATGTTTAGTTTTATGAATCATAGAATTACTTAGCAATAGTGATATACTGACAATGTTTTTTAATCTGCTTGCCTTTTCTTATGTACAATTTCTGATATTGATCGTATATACAGAAATATGATGTGTTCAACAATTATCAGATTTATATTTCTATTTCAAAGTGAATCTATTTCATTTCTACCACGCCACATTGAAATGGAATAGGATTAAAATAAATGGAATAGGAATAAAATGGAATAGGTTTAAAATAGAATAAAGTTATAATCAGTAATTTAATTGTTTGGTTGAATCTAATGAAATAGAATTATAATTTTATTTATGTTTAGTTAGGGGTGTAGGAATATATTATAGCCCAAATTGGTGGGTTTACTACTAAAATCATGTTTGGTTGGTTGGTTGTAAAGGTTTATTATATCTGCTTTGGAAATGGTTTTATTACGTGAAATTTTCCCTCATCACTAAATAGCAATTCAACATTGATAAAACTTTTCTTTTTATTTTTCCATTTTTAATTTTTACCCCTATTTTTTTGAAACCATGCTCTCTACTCGCTTGCTTGTATGCTTTTTTTCTTTTGCTGGGTTCTAAATTTACTGCAATTGAAAGCTAAACCAAAGTTTGTAACTCTCTTTTGCTCTCATACTGCGTTAATGTTTACTAAAATTATTGTTGATTTTTTTCCTTCTAGTTTTTGTAACTCTCTTTTGCTTATTTTTTCCCATGTTTTCTTCTATTTTTTTTCTGCTTCAGATTTGATTTTGAGTGGTTATTTTCGTTCTTTACCATGTTAGTTTCGTCGCTTTACTTTGATGGGTTTGTGTTATTAATTTTTATTGATTTATGTATTTTAATTAGCAAAGTTTCGAGTAAAGTTCTACTTTTTGTCCATATTAGAATTTTTAAGGCTTTCTATGGCTGCAACTTTCTTGGTTTATTGGTTTGCAACTTTCTATATTTTCATTCTTGATTTTTATATTCTTTTGGTTTATTGGTCTACGGAAAAAGAGGGAATTGGGTCTACAACAATGAGGTTAATTTAATGGTTGCTTTTTGTTTAGTTGTAGTTTAAGTATACTTTTAAGTTTTATTTGTAATTTTCATCTACAACATTTAAATTTAACCTTAAAATCCTAGAATTGTTCATCAGTTAACTGCCCAGTAATAAAAAAGAAAAAGAGTTGAAAAAAAAACATGATAGTTGTAAATTGGGGTGCGATTAGTAAAGGATACCTTTTCTTGCCTGAAAAATGATTGACACGATCGGATGGTGAGAATGTGGTGAGAGTAATTTCGATGTCACAAAGGTTAGAAAGCTCATAAGCTCTCTTGATTAGTCCATTTCTACGTTTCCATTGTAACAACTTGATTTTAGCTAAATCGGAATAGTGGTTTCGAAACTATAAATTCGAGGTCATAAAATTATTTTAATATTATTTTTGGTGTTTATAGCATGTGGAATATGTATGTGTGAAAGTTTCGTGAAATAATTTTAGTGTTTGAGTGCTTAATTTGACGAAAGGACTTAATCGCGTAAAATGCAAAAGTAGCATGCTACAGTTAAAAATGCCAAATTACTATGTTTTGTTAAATGTGAGGTCCTTATGTTGTAATTAGTCCATTGATAGTGGAGCCTTGAATTATGTGAATTATAATATTATAATTAATGGTTAAAATAGTAATTTGGTTATTAAGTTAATATTGTTAAAATTCTTTCATCTTTTATCATTCCTAGTTGAAAATAACAAAGAAGAAGTTAAAATAGGGCTTTGATATTTAGCACTTGTGTGGCTTAATGAAGGTATGTATTTTGCTCGGTTTTTGATAATTTCTACATTTTTGTGATCTTTGTTTCGTGTTCTAGCTAGCCCATGCCTCAATTTTTGAAAGTGTTGATGATTTTGAAAGTTTCCATTGATGAATTCATGTGTTTTTAGATGTTTGATGATGAAATATGAAAGCTTGGTGTTTGATATACCTGTTTTGTAAAGTGATTTTGAGTAAAAATGTATATTAGGGATTAAATTGAGAAAAGTAAAAATTGAGGGGTTAAATTGTGAAATAAACGAAAAATATAGGCTGTTAGGGACCTATATAGAATTCGACTAAGCATGGGTCTTATTGAATTTTTTGAATTTGGTGTATTTTTGAAATAGGGACTAAATTGTAAGATATGTAAAAGTTTAGGGCCAAAGTGTAAAGTGGCTTAAATATGTGTTTGTGGATGAAATTGATTGAGTTGATCAAGAAGGAGGAATTTGGATCTAGACCGGGAAAAACTAAAGTTGTCGACTAAATGATTCGATTCGTCGTTTTAGTATCCGTGGTAAGTTTGTACGTGTTAAACATTGTTACAATTATGTTTTAATGCTGTATTAATTGCATAAATTGTATATATGAGACTACAGTTGTGTACGACGATAAATCGACTATGTTTGGCACTTAGTGTTCGTTTCGAGATAGCTTCGGTTATATATAGCACTTAGTGTGCATATCGAAATAACTTCGGTTATATATGGCACTTAGTGTGTAAGATCGAGATAGCTTCGGCTGTGAAAGGCACTTAGTGTGCAAGATTATAATAACTTCGTTTATGTTTTGGCACTTAGTGTGCGAGATATCGAGTATCTGACAGTATCATGTAATGGTATGAGTTTGATATGAATTTGTATAGGTATGTACATATAAAGCATAAAATCCAAATAGAAGAAGTTATGAACTTATTCGTAGACACTTGAGTAAGTATGAGGAAAGTTTGTTGGTTACCATGATTTAGACATTAATTAGTTCAAATTGATGATTTGTATATTATGAATTGTTGAGTATATTTAGTACGAACTTACTAAGCTTTAGAGCTTACTTCGTTTGTTCTTCTGTGTTTTATAGTGATTTTAAAGCTAGCTTAGACTTGGGGATCGTCGGGAATCGTCATCACACTATCGATCATTTTATTAGTACTTTTGAAGCTTTATATATATGGTATATGGCATGTATAGGCTAGTGCCATCTTGGTCTGTTTTGAGTTATGATATTAGCCATGAGATTTGGCTTGTAAATGTTGGTATGTATGGCCATTTAAGTTGGCTTGAATTGTGTTTGGTAAGTGTTATATATGTGATGTATATAATACCTTATGTGTTGGCTTGTTTGGTATGTTTATGTGTTGGTTATTATGGATAGTTGTAAGTTGGTGTATTAATGTTTAAGGAATGGTATATTATGGAGATAATGAATTGGTATGTTTTGAGTAGTTGAATTGGTGGTGGATAGATGGCATGATATATATATATGGAATAGCATATTGTTGGGTTGCTTAAATATGTATTGAATTGGTACCATTTTGGTTGTTATGGTGCATGAGAGAAGGGTGGCAAATTGGCTTTACAAATGACCTATTTTATCCACACGGGGCGTGTGTCTCAGCCGTGTGCGACACACGGTCATGCTACAGGGCCGTGTGTCCTCGGGGTACCCTTTCAAATTAAGTCAGTATACCCTACAGGTTTGCAACGGTCTAGACACACAGGCATGTCTACTAGCCATGTGTGCCACACGGGCTGGCACATGGGCATGTGGCCGGCCGTGTGACCCAAGTCAGTAACCCCGCTAGTTTTCCCACGGCCACGGCATACGGGCGTGTCTTCAGTCGTGTGGTGCAAGTCAGTATGTATGCCCTGTTTTCATACGGCCTGTGACATGGGCGTGTCTGGTGGCCGTGTGAGGCACACGGCCTGTTTACATAGGTGTGTGACCTTTAAATATAAGAAAATTTTATAAGTTTTTTTTAAAGTTTGTAAATGTTATCGGTTTAGTCCCAAACCACTTCAAAGCATGTTTTATGGTCTCGTAGAGCCTTATATGGGATAATGTGAATGAAATTTGATTATGAATGTATAAATGTATGATTTATGTTGTGGTTGATCGATAAAGCCTCGTAATCCTATTTCGGCGATAGATACGGGTTATGGGTGTTACATCCATATATAGCATATAAAGTTGACTGGTTTATTTTCTCAGGATTATTTTGATCCTTTACCAACACTTATATAGCATATAAGTCTCGTAATATGTGCCTAATTAAAAAAATAAAGGTAATAAAAGACAAAAAAGATTGTGGATAATATTCTATGCTTGCAAAATGGTTTATGGTGTGTGCATTAGTCAGCATAAATTAAAATAAAATGCATAGATTTGTGAGGAAGAGATGCTAATAGCACATGACCTGTTTCCTTATGCTGCTTTACTCAATCCCAAAATTTCCATTTCATTTTTTCATTCCCCACAAGTGTTTGACACTCTCCCTTTTTTGCACATTTTTGTTTGACTTAATCACTTTTTTTCACATTCTATAACTATTACATCCAATTGCTTCTTTAATGCTTTTGGGAAGCTCAAAACTCTACTTTTGGACCTAATAATCATAGGGACCAAAACTTGAGCATACTCCCAATTTACTCTATTAAATCATTCTTGATCTTTTTAATTTGAAGTTTAACACGACCCATAACAGATGGGAAAAGAGAAGAAATGAGCAGTATGTTTAGTTTTGGTATAGGGAATTGTAAGATACTTTGATTAATATTTTGTAAGAATATCAATAGAAGCAGTGGTAAGATACTTTGATGTTTATAATGAGGAATTACTTTGATTCTTCTACGTTTTTAGGAATTACTTTGATTTTTGTAATGAGGAATTACTTGTTTAGTTGTAAAATGCTACTTTGATATTTAGTGGGTGCTTTAAAGTATTTTAAGTAATTCCAAAGTATACATTAGTATTTTTTTTGATTGCTTGGCGATTAAATGATGAACAATTCTAGGATTTTAAGGTTAAATCTAAATATTGTAGAGAAAATTGGAATGATGAAACTTCAAAATATTGTTAAATTTTTCATCTCTTCATATTCTTCTTTTATGTTTTAAATGTTGTAGATTAAGAACACTTTTGAAACTATCTTGGAGCTAGATTCTATGTAACGCCCCGAATTTGGGCCTAGAAGTATTGGGCCTTGAGTATGGGTCCGTAAGGAGGTTGTATATAAGTATTTAATTGTGCAAGGAAATGACACAATTAAATGTCTGCTTTGGTGGTTAATGGCTCTAAGAAGTGTTGGAGAAATTTTGGGTTCAAACCTAGGATTTAGAAAAAAATTTGGTTTTAAGTGAATAAAACCCTGGGTGCTTGGATGAAGGCCTTTTAAATTATTGTGTTTAATAAATGTCACAAGGAAGCATGTGGTCTAGTGGTTGTGGCGTCATTAAGGTTGAAAGTAATCCCACATCAGGAAGCTAACATGAGAATTGGCGAGAAGCTGGCTTTAAATAGAACGAACAAGATGAGTTGGTGATCACTGGTTTTAGGAGGGATTATTTCATACCTGCTAAACCAAAGTTGGTGATCGTGGACTTTGACGCGTTCTCATAAAAAGGTGTGTATTCACGCCCTTCTTTGTTGGAAGTTGGCAAAACCTGAAAAGTCAAAACTTCGACATTTGGGGCCTCACAAGCGTGTGATCGCTCATGGGGTAAATTGAGCCCACGAAACGTGGGCGTACGTCAAGGAAGGCCACCATGAACGATCTCATTGGCCTGGGATGCAATGAGCCCATAGGCCCATGGGCCTGCGTGGGTAAACTTCACTGCTAAGTGGGATGTAGATAGACTTGTCATGTCGCGCACACGACTTAGGTAGTTCTGGGCCACGTTAGGCCGTGTGGGCCATATGGGCTCGTGGGCCCTACACGGATTAAATCTGCAATTTGTGATAGTTATTGGACTGGGCTATGTAGGTCACATAGCCGTATCTAAATTTGGGCTAAATGGGCCACAATAGGGTGTGGGCCCAATTGGGCCGAGTAATGGGCTTTAGGCCCATTTGCTCCGTTATGTCTTTTTAGGTTTCTTAAGTCACTCGAGGCAACAGTGGACCTTCTGTCGGGTCGTTAAGACCCCAGTTTGTAAAATTACCGAAATACCCTTGTAGTGTAAAATGACCGTAATACCCTTGTATGGTAGAATGACGTTTATGCCCTTATATTCCGTATGACTGATGTGCCTATGATTTACATATATGATTGTACTGAGTATGATTTTGAATGCACGTAATATTTATGACATGACATATTGCATGGGGTTGGGTTATTATGGACGGAGGAAGTGTACGACCTGTAGCCGTACTGTACAAGGCTTTCAGCCTTTCTGTGATACTTATGGCTTATAGTTGCTCTGTTAACTGGCAGCGTTGCTGCGATATTTACGGCCTTTAGCCGTTCTGTCTACAGCATTGAGCCGTTCTACTGACTTAGTGCCGCAACCAGTGCTAAGCTTGGTGTGTTGGCTGGGTGGGTCGATTTTATCCCCACATGGTGTGTTGGTTGGACTGGGCTGAGAATCTGTCTGCATATCTACATCTGATACTGATTCTGTATTGGACTTAGGCCCACCTGATTCTGTTAATGGGCTAAGGCCCATCTATACTATTTTGTTGACGGGCTCAGACCCAGTCTGTTTCTACATACCGTATATCTGACTCTTTGTTTTTTTAAGGATTACACACTAAGTTTTGGCAAACTCACCCTTTCTGGCTAACTGTGCAGGTAATACCCAGCCTTAGATGATTTGGAGCTGCGAGGGACTCGGAGGTGGCCACACGATTGCACTGGATCTGGAACGTGACTTTATTTATTTTAAATTTCATATTGGGTTTTGGATTATGTAATAAAGCCATTATGGGTTTAAGTTTTAATTGGGCTTTTGATTTCTTATATTGAACTGCTAGTCTTGGAAAATTCTAATTTTTAAATTATTCATGGTTTTTTAAAGGACACGAGCTTTAAACAACAAAGTTTTCAAAAGAGATTCCGCGATTTAAGTTGAATTAATATTCCAGAGACAAATATTTTGGCAAATGTTTGTGATGAGATGATTTGCTTACCTAGTACAAAAAGCATTAATTTTATAAATAAAATTTTAACAGCAACTCAATTCTTGAACGACGCTTTCATGCAACACGCTAGATTCAGCCATAACGTCTAGGTCGAGTTTGGGGTGTTACATTTAGTGGTGTCAGAGTCAAGTTGCAAAACTCGGCTGTGGAATGGGTTTCCAAAAAATTGAATTTCAAAAAGTTATTTCCACATGTGCGATATGCTTGAGATATTTCTTCTAAAAAGTGTGGCACACCGAGTCTCCGGTGCTGAATCTGTAAGTTTCTGAAACTATTGTTTGTTTTCATTGAAAAGTAGTAGATGAAAAAACACTGTGATTTCTTTAGATATTAAACTGTGTTGCTACACTTGAATTTAGAGTTTGTATTTATTCTGTGTGTGTTATGGAAATGGTATGCATGTGATATTTATCCGCTCCGATGGATAGATAGTTTGGTGCGTGCTTCTATTGTTAGGATCAGAGTGCGTAGTGAGAGCACTGTGTGGTAGTCTAGGATGTGCGACTATTCTAATAGTTGGAAATTTCAAAGATGAAATTTCTTTAAGAGGGTAGAATTGTAACGCCTCGAATTTGGGCCTAGAAGTATTGGGCCTTGAGTATGGGTCCGTAAGGAGATTGTATATAAGTATTTAATTGTGCAAGGAAATGACACAATTAAATGTTTGCTTTGGTGTTTAATGGCTCTGAAATGTGTTGGAAAAATCATGGGTTCAAACCTGGGCTTTAGCAAAAATTTTGGTTTTAAGTGAATAAAACCCTGGGTGCTTGGATGAAGGCCTTTTAAATTATTGTGTTAAATAAATGTCACAAGGAAGCATGTGGTCTAGTGGTTGTGGCGTCATTAGGGTTGCAAGGGAGCCAGGGTTCAAGTCTTTGCTCTTGCAATTTATTTTGGTTTTTCTTTTAAAGGAACCTGGACTTTGGCCTATAGACCTTATAGTTAATTGAGGCTAAAATGGTGGCACAAAGAGCCTTTGGTAGAGTGGCAAGGTGGCGTGTTGTGTAGCTGTGAGGTCTAAGGTTCAAGTCTAGGGATGTGCAATGGAGTATTTATTTTGCTGTTTTAGCTATGTAGGAGGTGGAGTTGGACTGGAACTTTGTGGTTGAAGTGGTCATAAAAAAATAAGGAATTTTCCTAATGGTTGAAAGTAATCCCACATCATTGGTTTTAGGAGGGATTATTTCATACCTGCTTAACCAAAGTTGGTGATCGTGGACTTTGACACGTTTCTGATAAACAGGTGTGTATTCACGCCCTTCTTTGTTGGAAGTCGGCAAATGTTGAAAAGTCGAAACTTTAAAATTTGGGGCCTCATGAGCGTGTGATCGCTCGTGAGTTATTTCGAGCCCACGAAACGTGGGCGTACGTCGAGGAAGGCCACCATGAGCGATCTCATGGGCCTGGGCCGTATTGGGCCCAATGGGCTCATGGGCCCGAGTGGGTAAACTTCACTTCTAAGTGGGACGTAGATAGATTGTCACGTCGCACACATGAGTTAGGTAGTTCGGGCCATGTTGGGCCTAGATGGGTCGTGTGGGCCCAATGGGCTTGTAGGCCCTACACGGATTAAATTTGGAATTTGTGCTAGTTATTGGACAGGGCTATGTAGGTCACATAGCCGTATCTAAATTTGGACTAAATGGGCCATACGAGGGTGTGGGCCCACTTAGGCCGAGTAATGGGCTTTAGGCCTATTTGCACCGTTATGGCTGTTTAGGTTACTTAAGTCACTCGAGGCAACGGTGGACCTTCTTTCGGGTTGTTAAGACCCCGGTTTGTAAAATCATTGAAATACCCTTGTAGTGTAAAATGACCGTAATACCCCTGTATGGTAGAATGACGATTATGCCCTTATGTTCTGTAAGACTGATGTGCCTATGATTTACATATATGATTGTTCTGAGTATGACTTTGCATGCACGTAATATTTATGACATGACATATTGCACGGGGTTGGGTTATTATAGACGGAGGAAGTGTACGGCCTGTAGCCGTTTTGTACAAGGCTTTCAACCTTTCTGTAATACTTATGGCTTATAGCCGTTCTGTTAACTGGCAGTGTTACTGCGATATTTACAGCCTTTAGTCATTCTATCTATAGCATTGAGTTGTTCTGTTGACTTAATGCCGCAACTGGTGCTAAGCTTTGTCTGTTGGCTGGGTGGGTCAATTTTATCCCTACATGGTGTGTTGGTTGGACTGGGGTGGGAATCTGTCTACATATCTGCATTTGATACTGATTCTATATTGGGCTTAGGCCCACCTGATTTTTTAATGGGCTAAGGCCCACCTGATACTATTTTTGTGATGGGCTCAGGCCTAGTCTGTTTCTGCATATCGTATATCTGACTGTTTGTTTTTTTAGGGATTACACACTGAGTTTTCGCAAACTCACCCTTTCTGCCTCACTGTGCAGGTAATACCTAGCTTTACACGATTTTGAGCCATGAGGGACTCGGAGGTGGCCATACGATTGCAGTGGATCTGGAATGTGACTTTATTTATTTTAAATTTCATATTGGGTTTTGGAGTATGTAATAAATGCCATTGTGGGTTTAAGTTTTAATTGGGCTTTTGATTTCTTATATTGAACTACTAGTCTTGGAAAATTTGAGTTTTCAAATTATTCAAGATTTTTTTAAAAGACACGAGCTTTAAACAACAAAGTTTTCAAAAGAGCTTCCTCGATTTAAGTTGAATTAATATTCCAGAGACAAATATTTTGGCAAACGTTTGTGACGAGATAATTTGCTTACTTTGTATAGAAGGTATTAATTTTATAAATAAACTTTTAACGGTAACTCAATTCTTGAACGACGCTTTGATGCAACACGCCAGGTTCGACCATAACGTCTAGGCCGGGTTTGGGGTGTTACATTTAGTGGTATCAGAGTCAAGCTGTAAAACTCGACTGTGGAATGGGTTTCCAAAAAATTGAATTTCAAAAAGTTATTTCCATATGTGCGATATGCTTGAGATATTTCTTCTAAAAAGTGTGGTACACCGAGTCTCTAACGCCGAATCCGTAAGTTTCTAAAACTATTGTTTGTTTTCATTGAAAAGTAGTAGATGGAAAAACACTGTGATTTCTTTAGATATTAAACTGTGTTGCTACACTTGAATTTAGAGTTTGTATTTATTCTGTGTGTGTTCTGGAAATGGTATGCATGTGATATTTATCCGCTCTGATGGATAGATAGTTTGGTGCGTGCTTCTATTGTTAGGATCAGAGTGCGTAGTGAGAGCACTGTGTGGTAGTCTAGGATGTACGACTATTCTAATAGTTGGAAATTTCAAAGATGAAATTTCTTTAAGGGGTTAGAATTGTAATGCCCCGAATTTGGGCCTAGAAGTATTGGGCCTTGAGTATGGGTCCGTAAGGAGATTGTATATAAGTATTTAATTGTGCAAGGAAATGACACAATTAAATGTCTGCTTTGGTGGTTAATGGCTCTGAAATGTGTTGGAAAAATCATGGGTTCAAACCTGGGCTTTAGCAAAAAATTTGGTTTTAAGTGAATAAAACCCTGGGTGCTTGGATGAAGGCCTTTTAAATTAGTGTGTTAAATAAATGTCACAAGGAAGCATGTGGTCTAGTGGTTGTGGCGTATTTAGGGTTGCAAGGGAGCCAGGGCTCAAGTCTTGGCTCTTGCAATTTATTTTTGTTTTTCTTTTAAAGGAACCTGGACTTTGGCCTATAGACCTTATAGTTAATTGAGGCTAAAATGGTGACACAAAGAGCCTGTGGTGAAGTGGCAAGGTGGCATGTTGTGTAACTGTGAGGTCTAAGGTTCAAGTCTTGAGATGCGCAATGGAGTATTTATTTTGCTGTTTGAGCTGTGTAGGAGGTGGAGTTGGACTGGAACTTTGTGGTTGAAGTGGTCATAAAAAAATAAGGAATTTTTCTAATGGTTGAAAGTAATCCCTCATTGGGAAGCTAACATGAGAATTGGCAAGAAGCTGGCTTTAAATAGTGCGAACAAGATGAGTTGGTGATCACTAGTTTTAGGAGGGATTATTTCATACCTGCTTAACCAAAGTTGGTGATCGCGGACTTTGACGTGTTCTCATAAACAGGTGTGTTCTTTGTTGGAAGTCGACAAAAGCTGAAACTTTGACATTTTCAGCCTCACGAGCGTGTGATCGCTCGTGGGGTAAATCGAGCCCACGAAACGTGGGCATACGTCGAGGAAGGCCACCATGAGCGATCTCATGGGCCTAGGCTGCAATGGGCCGTATGGGCCCATGGGCCTACGTGGGTAAACTTCACTGATAAGTGGGACGTAGATAGACTTGTAATGTTGCGGACACGATTTAGGTAGTTCTGGGCCACGTTGGCCTAAATGGACCGTGTGGGCCCAATGGGCTCGTGAGCCCGACGCGGATTAAATCTGCAATTTGTGATAGTTATTGGACTGGGCTATGTAGGTCACATAGCCGTATCTAAATTTGGGCTAAATGGGCCACAATAGGGTGTGGGCCCACTTGGGTCGAGTAATGGGCTTTAAGCCCATTTGCTCCGTTATGTCTTTTTAGGTTACTTAAGTCACTCGAGGCAACAGTGGACCTTTTGTCGGCTAGTTAAGACCCCAGTTTGTAAAATTACCGAAATACCCTTGTAGTGTAAAATGACCGTAATACCCTTGTATGGTAGAATGACGTTTATGCCCTTATGTTCCGTATGACTGATGTGCCTA